>NC_041402.2:98535590-98685590 GCF_900747795.2 Erpetoichthys calabaricus | reverse complement strand
TAAATTATTAAACAGTAAAATCTTCTTCTATAATACGCTACCGTGGCTATTCGTTTGTCTGTCCAGGATTTTAAATCACCTGTAGCTCGCAAACCGTTTCACCTATTGACTTGAAATTTTGTATACATATACTACGTCACATCTACTATTCGCTTTCGGGGTGATGATTTTATTACTCTTTTTATCTTTATTTTATTTTATTGTAGAATCAACTCACAGCTGTGCGCACCTGTGCGGCCGTGGCGGATGCGTACGGGTGCCATTTTCATTCCCTACCATCTTCGCTAATCATTCTTGAGGCAGATTGAAGACTTAAGTGCCAGCTTAACTGAAAAATTAAAGAAAACATACTAAGTTATTGCAACACAAAAACTAACTTAATCAGTTTTAACGGGAAAAGATGCCGACAAAAGAAGAGAAGCAGCGGGATGCTAGGGTGAAGAGCTGCTCATTAAGCAGCAAGCGCATCAACCTCTGAGCAAATGAATGGTAAATGTACAGAGAAAGAGGATAAATAACATGAATGCTCATGTCAAGTGTATTCACTCCACGCTATCGTGCAGTGCGCTGTTACTGGTATTTTGATAAAAGAATTTGAACAACATATAAGAAGCGTATAAATTATTAAACAGTAAAACATTAACATTTAAGAAGTAAAGATACATTGAGTACTACTGCAGTGCTTTCGGGTATAGTGCATTTTTTGTTTGCCCATTACATGCATAAATGTATACATTTTTTGGTGTACCTACCCGAGAACATGCGACATGACCCGGCAGTTAAAAGTTTCTCGCTCCAGCAATTTTAACTCTGTTACAAAGTCATCCAAAGTCTCGTTTATACCTCGTGTCTTCTCATTAAACTTGTATCTCGCGAATATGGTATTGCAATGGGCAGCGGGAGCGTTTCTATAAACTCAATTTAAACCGTGCTTTGAAGATGCATAGTACGCGACACGTGTTTTGCCGTAATTGTGGGCTCATCAGGCGTACACACTCACTGCACTCCCTTACGGGAATCGAACCTCGGATGTCAGCACTAGAGGCGAAGCCCCTAACGTTGTGCCACGGCGTGTGGTTCGTTCATTTCACAGCATGTAGATCGGGGTAATTACATTGCAGGCATTCGTAGTCTGATTCACAATCTGATTGTATGGGTGGTTACCTACCAGGTAACGCTTGTGGTTGGTCAGCAAGTCGGCTAACTTCTGCCACGGTGCCCTCTTTCAGTTGCGAGAAGCAGATCATATAATGGTTGAAATAGTTTAATATATATAGCAAAATCCCTGCGCTTCGCAGGTGCGAATATGGTATTGCAAACGGCAGCGGGAGCGTTTCTATAAACTTAATTTAAACTTACGGTTTACACCGTGCTTTTTTATACCTTGTGTCTTATGAAGATGCTTGTATGCGTCACTCACTCACTTCTTATTGTTTTGCTGCCTTGTCAATTGTGTAATGAATGTTTTCTTCAGCGCTCTTTGGGGCTCCTCCTTCTTTTCTACGTACTGAGTTCACAGTCAGTTCACGTGATTACGTGGGAGGCGTGATGACACGACACGCAACTCCGTCTCCTACGGCCATCTTGCTGCCTTCCATTACAGTATATGGACAAAAAAGAGGTTCCAGTTATGACCATTATGCATAGAATTTCGAAATGAAACCTGCCCAACTTTTGTAAGTAAGCTGTAAGGAATGAGCCTGCCAAATTTCAGCCTTCTACCTACACGGGAAGTTGGAGAATTAGTGATGAGTGAGTGAGTGAGTGAGTGAGTGAGTGAGTGAGTGAGTGAGTGAGTGAGTGAGTGAGTGAGTGAGTGAGTGAGTGAGTGAGTGAGTGAGTCAGTCAGTCAGTCAGTCAGTCAGTCAGTCAGGGCTTTGCCTTTTATTAGTATAGATAATGGGTGCACAAATTCCACCATAGTCACCAGACACTGCTCTCCAGACGTGGAGTTTATGACAATTAAATGCAGACCCATATACCTCCCACGTGAATTCAATGCTATACTGCTAACTGCTGTGTACATAGCACCAGATGCTAATGCTAACTCGGCTCTGGGGCTTTTGCATGACACCATCAGCAGTGAACAGAGCAAGTATCCTGAGGCTGTTCACATCATTTCTGGGGACTTTAATCATGCAGATCTGAAAGCAGTTCTCCCCAAATTCCATCAACACATAAAGTGTGCAACCAGGGGAGTAAAAACACTGGACAAGTTGTATACAGACATCAGACAGGCCTATAGGGCTAAACCCCTAGCACACCTTGGCCAGTCTGATCACACATCCTTGCTTCTAATCCTTGCATATACTCCCCTCAGGAAACAAGCTCCCACTATGACCAGGACTATTACCATATGGTCCGAGGAGGCCTCCCAACAGTTGCAGGACTGCTTCCAGAGAACCGATTGGGAGGTTTTCTATCACCAAGACTTGGAGAACCACACTACGGCAGTCCTGGATTACATCAGGTTCTGCACGGACAACGTCACAGTCCTGGATTACATCAGGTTCTGCACGGACAACGTCACCAGGGACAGACGCATAAGGATTTATCCTAACAGGAAGCCCTGGATGACTAGGGATGTCCAGAGTCTGCTGAAAGCTAGGAATACTGTTTTCAGGTCTGGGGATGGGGCTCTTTACCATGTAGCCAGAGTGAACCTGAAGACAGGCATCTGAGAACTCAAAGCAGCATACAGAAGGAGGATAGAGGACCATCTGAAGAGCAACAACACCAGGCAGGTGTGGCAGGGTGTCCAGCACATCACCGGCTACAAATCCAGCAACTCCTTGGCTGCTGAGGGAGACACTTCTCTGGCAGAGGAGCTGAACATCTTCTTTGCCCGCTTTGAGGCAACACCAACAGCAGCTCCATCACAGCAGCCTGTTCACAACAGCAATATACTCACAGTGGAAGAGTGTGAGGTGAGACGGGTGATGAGGAAGGTGAACCCGAGGAAGGCTGCAGGAACCGACGTTGTTGCTGGATGGGTGCTGAAAGACTGTGCAGATCAACTGGCCGGAATCTTCACTAGGATTTTCAACCAGTCCCTGTCCCAGGCCACTGTCCCATCCTGCCTCAAGTCCTCCATCATTGTTCCGCTGCCAAAAAAATTAATCACGAACAGTCTGAATGATTTCCACCCAGTGGCACTCAAATCTGTCATCATGAAGTGCTTTGAGAAACTAGTGCGGAGTCATATCATCGCCTGCCTGCCAGCAGACCTGGACCCATTTCAATTTGCTTACGAAGCAAAGAGATCCATGGAGGATGCTGTGGCCACAGCCCTTCATGCTGCTCTGACCCACCTGGAGCAGCAGGGGAGTTACGCCAGACTGCTCTTTGTAGACTTCAGCTCGGCATGTAACACCATCCTCCTACAACGACTGGTGTCCAAACTGGCAGATCTGAGACTTCCATCACTCACCTGCAGTTGGATACTGGACTTTCTGTCTGGTCGCTCCCAGACGGTCAGGCTGGGTCTCCACACATCCACTGCTCTCAGCCTCAACACCAGGACGCCGCAGGGTTGTGTGCTCAGCCCGCTCCTCTACACATATGACTGTGTCCCCACTCACCATAGCAACAAAATTATAAAGTTCGCGGGTGACATGACGGTGGTCGGACTCATCTCGGGCAATGAGGGTGAGCTGGCATACAGGGACGAGGTGGAGCGGCTGTCAGAATGGTGCACAGTCAATAACCTGGGGCCTCATGTATAACGCCGTGCATAGAACTCACACTATAACATGGCGTAAACACAAAGACGGGCTTGTGCGTACACACAGAAAAATCCAGATGCAGGAATCTGTGCACACGCATACTTTCACGTTCTTCCACTACATAAATCCCAATCAGCGTGAAAAGTAACGCACGTGCACGCGCCTTCTGTCCCGCCCCAACTCCTCCCAGAATTACGCCTCTTTGAATATGCAAATCAATATAAATAGCCTTCTGTGAAAAGACAATGGGAAAAGCACAGGGGAAAATATAAGAATTTCAATGAATACCAAGTGGAGGCAAAGGAAAAACGTACTATTTGTTGGTTTAAACAGTGGTATAATCAACAAAAGAAAGTTGATCGAGTGACAGAGTGTCGGAAAAACTCGAAAGATCAAATTCACAAAGTCGCACAGTGCCCGAAATAAAAAAGAAATCACATATCAAAGTCGCCGTGAAAAGGCAAGTCGTAGCCCACCGTCTGAGTGTCATATGAAAGCGTATTAGGGTACAAACAAAAAACATAGGCACACAGTGGGAAAAAAGCACGAAATGTCAACTTTAATCTCGAAATTTCCACTTTAATCACGTAGTTTATTTTGCCATTAAAGTAGAACATCATAAACTTCATCTTAAAATCGTTTATTTTACTAGTTTCTCAAGTAGCATGTTAAATGCTTTGTTCTGTGTTTGATCTTCTATGTGCTCTATGTGTATGAATCACTACGTGCTTCCGTTCTTTCTCTTTCTCCGACAGGACACAGAATGCATTACATTCGAGATATTACAGCTCTCTGAATAATTAAAATACTGAGATGTATACGTGATATCATTTTCATGATGATAGGAATGAAAGCATGGTATTAAACATGGGAACACGGTGGCGCAGTGATTGTTCATATGTCACGCAAGAGGCTTGCTGCACCATGTGCGACCTTCGATGAAATAATTTATTACAGAAGTACTGTCTCTTTCAAACGTACTAACCTCCAATTCCTGTCCATACTTTTCTTTCTCCAATCGCCACACAATCAGCACTGTAATAGACGTTAAGCCATTTGTAAGCTTAGAACGCCGTTTCTTCAAAACTTTTAAGGAACATTGAAATATCTTCGTAGTACATGTTTAATTATTCTATTCGTCTATCCTTCCAGTGTCGCGTCAGCACCAGCAAGAATACAGCACAAGGCAGGAGCTATCCTTGAACTAGCTATACACTGTGGCACCGTGTCCTCACATGTTTAATTATTAACAATACAGATTATTTAAATGAAGTTAAAGTTTTATCTGTATACTATAAGCAACATATTTTGCTGCATTTCATCTTAAAAATGATATTGTCATCATACACGCTTTATAAAGTGGCGCAGGTTGTGCAATGTTATAACTGTAGTGTAAGTTTAGAGTGAGGTGATTGTACTTATAAGTACAAACAGTTCTACAAGGAGCACTTGATGGACTGATTGAGTGCGTTTATAGTTCTTGGGATGAAACTGTTTCTGAAACACGAGGTCCATACAGGAAAGGCTTTGACGCTTTTTGCCGTGGTTGAGGTAGTGTGTACTTGAAACTGTATACCGATAATTCTCTTTCCGATCATCTGCTGCTGTGATTCACACTCAGATACAGTGATATAAATACTCCGAGTGGTGCAGTGAGAGTAATATAGAAAAAGATGATCCGCAGTGGCAACCCTTAACGGGAGCAGCAAAAAGAAGAACAAGATGCAGTGAGCGTAACAACGCTAAAGCAGTTATGGTATTTGGAATACTATGTCTATTCCCTGGCCCATTATATTGCTACAGGTTAATTACAATCAGATGCATTACACTAATAAACAATATGCAGTTAATTTCAGCGTATTTATAAAGCCGTGTCAGGAATGTGGAGCTAAGAAAGAAAGGATGAGCACACAGGAACAGTAGTTTGACCATTCTGTGGACCATTATATTGTTACAGGTTAATTACAATCAGATGCATTAAATTTATGAACGATATGCAGTTAATTTCAGTGTATTTGATAAAGTGGATGTGGATCTAAGAAAGGGTAACCACACAGGAACAGTAGCACTGCTTTGATGCTGGGTGCCGCCAGTCTGCAAAACTGAGCAGAGAAATTGCGTACGCCAAGGTATGAGTTACCGTGGAAATGTGCGTGGCTTTACGCCAAGTTTAGGTTTTATACATTGCGATTTGAGCGTGGAAAGGTTCGTACACAACATTTCTGTGTGTACGCACCGTTTATACATGAGGCCCCTGCTCCTCAACACCAAAAAAACGAAGGAGCTTGTTATTGACTTTAGAACAAACAAAACTGACATCCAGCCACTCATCATTGGCGGGGCCTGTGTGGAGAGGGTCCCGGTGTTTAGGTTTCTGGGTATTGAGCTGGAGGATGACCTGACCTGGAGCGCCAACACCAAGGAGCTGCTGAAGAAGGCGCAGCAGAGATTGTATTTTCTGAGAATTCTCAGAAAGAACCATCTCCCAAAAAATCTGCTCCTTTCTTTTTATCACTGTTCCATCGAGAGTGTGCTCACATACGGACTGTGTGTGTGGTACGGCAGCTGCACTTCCTCAGAAAAGAAAGCACTCCACAGGGTCGTCAGGAGAGCGGAGAGAACAATTGGTTGTACCCTCCCCACTCTGGAACAAATCTACACCTCCTGATGCCGCAAAAAAGCAATAGACATTTCACAGGATTCATCACATCCCGGTCATTGCCTCTTGCAGCTTTTGCCATCGGGCAAGAGATACAAAGCAATGAAAACCAGGACAAACCGCCTTAAAAACAGCTTTTATCCAAAAGCAATCATGGCCCTGAACTCAGAATAAAACTGCTCCATATCATTCTACCAATGTGCAATATAGACCTTAAGCCAATAAGTGCAATTTGTATATTTTGTAAAGTACTTTTATTACTATTCGGTTTGTTATTATTTTCTCTCTTCTTGTCTTTTTAACTCTTATTCCTCACACTGAATTGACTGCACCTTCAATTTCGTTGTTCCTTTGTAAAAGTGACAATGACAATAAAGATCTATCTATCTATCTATCTATCTATCTATCTATCTATCTATCTATCTATCTATCTATCTATCTATCTATCTATCTATCTATCTATCTATCTATCTATCTATCTATCTAAGCTATTGGATACAATCACTGAGCAAATGGTTGTGTTGGTATAAGAAACAATGGCAGTTCACACAATCTAAAGGTTACAACTTTAAGCAGTAGAAAGTTCCAATTAAAAGAACACTGAACACATTTCAGGCATTAAGCCCCCTTTTAAAACATGTCTCCTTTGAAGATCTCACTTCCACGCTGTACTGTCAGTCTGTATCAAGTAATTGTTTTGATTCAGAGGCCATTCTACCTGTACACCCAGTCAGACAGGATGTCTGTAGCAAGATGCAGAAACTAAGGGAATGCTCATTCAATAGCTTTGTCTAAAAATCATCACATGAAGCTGGAGCTGATAGGGCATCTATCAACTCTGGATAATACATTAGTTTGTGGTGTGGCTGTCTAAACTTGGCATCTACTTCACTACCCCTTTGAATGAAAGGTAAGTGCTGTTAATGAGTGATTGAGTTTTAATACAGTATGTGTTGACTTGCTGTTATAGGCAGGGTGTTTTACACTTGTTGATAAGGAATACACAGTTTGTCCATTATCTAGATAGATAGATAGATAGATAGATAGATAGATAGATAGATAGATAGATAGATAGATAGATAGATAGATAGATAGATAGATAGATAGATAGATAGATAGATAGATAGATAGATAGATAGATAGATAGATACTTTATTAATCCCAATGGGAAATTCACATTCTTCAGCAGCAGCATACTGATACAATAAATAATATTAAATTAAAGAATGATAATAATACAGGTGAAAAAACAGACAATAACTATGTGTAATGTTAAATATTAACGTTTACCCCCCCGGGTGGAATTAAAGAGTTGCATAATTTGGGGGAGGAACGATCTCCTCAATCTGTCTATGGAGCAGGACAGTGACAGCAGTCTGTCGCTGAAGCTGCTCTTCTGTCTGGAGATGATACTATTTAGTGGATGCAGTGGATTCTCCATAATTGATAGGAGCCTGCTGAGCGCCCTTCGCTCTGCCACAGATGTTAAACTGTCCAGCTCCATGCCAACAATAGAGCCTGCCTTCCTCACCAGTTTGTCCAGGCGTGAGGCGTCTTTCCTCTTAATGCTGCCTCCCCAGCACACCACTGCGTAGAAGAGGGCGCTTGCCACAACTGTTTGATAGAACATCTGCAGCATCTTATTGCAGATGTTGAAGGAAGCCAGCCTTCTAAGGAAGTATAACCGGCTCTGTCCTTTCTTGCACAGTGCATCAGTATTGGCAGTCCAATCTAATTTATCATCCAGCTGCACTCCCAGATATTTATAGGTCTGCACCATCTGCACACAGTCACCTTTGATGATCACTGGGTCTATGAGGGGTCTGGGCCTCCTAAAATCCACCACCAGCTCCTTGGTTTTGCTGGTGTTCAGGTGTAGGTGGTTTGAGTCGCACCATCTAGCCATAATACACAACAGGATTGCAGTGCAAAATAATTTCTTACTTTTCACATATGCCTGGACACTTTGGCCACAGACTAATGAGCCTTCCAGCCTGGTTTCATGTCTTAACCAAGCACATTTAACTGGCAGAGCCAGGCAAGGTACTAAACCAGTTGTGAGTACATGGATCACAGAAAACATTACCAGTGTGACAAAAGCAACTTCTAAAGAAGGTCCTTTTGAAGGCCACTCACAAGCAGTTGATATAAGTACATGCATAGGTAAGCTGCGGTTCACAATGTTTTTCCAAACATTAGAATAAATTTAAAAGTTAATGTATACATGGCATGTTGTCTGATGGAGAAAGAAAGGTTGCTTTGTGATGCAGGGTGTGCCACAGTTTTAGCAGTTTATTGAAAACAATCCACTGTAAATCAACTTCTATAAGGTGATGAAAAAATAAAGCTTTCAAATTCTCACTTTCATTTCCATTGTGGAAAGGTGTAGTGATCAAAGGGAACAATTTGCAGCACTGCACAACTGGGTCATTCATTTTTACAAATATACTATATTTTTGCAAATTTAGAATTGACAAAACATCTCAGAAAATAAAGAGTTTTGAAAAACTGCATCATTCTGTACGAGGCGAAACACTTAAAATTATTTTTCATGGTGCACATTATGTAAATGTAATATTGTTACAAATGGCTAAATGACATTAATAAATATGTTCATGTTAATGTAAGGAAGCTGTATAAATGAGACATGTTATGAAGGGACCTTATTATGTGAAAAATTGTCAATACTCATGTAATCAGAGCTCTCTACTGCCTAAAGTTGTAGCCTATAGATTGTGCAAAGCGCCAGCTGAAACGCAATTGTCAAGCCAATTTACTAAAAAGCACAAAAAGGAAAAGAAAAATAGAAAAAAAAAAAATCACCAGCTGCAGCATGGCAGTATCACAATGACAAAACAGGTGCTGACAGTAAATTTAGATGTGCTCAAGCATCAGCTTAAACTTACACAAAGGATACTGCACACTCAATGACATCTGATATTTCCCCTACATCTGGCAAGGTATCTATGAATGTAGTGTGCTCTGCATATAATTGCATGCACTTTTTCATGGCATAACTTGTCAAAGCAGATATACTGCCTAACAGTGGGTGTAACCAATGTTCAAATATTTTAACATTTTGACAATTAATGTTCAAGTTAAGCATTTTCCATTCATATATGACATAATAACATAACCTTGTTATGTAGACTCCACTTCTCAGTTTCAGATTTGAGTATGAAGATTAGAAATAACACTCTCTTTTAAGCCCCATATTCAACACAAGAAATCTGCCACATCTATAGAAAACTAAGCAGGCAAAAATAGTCTTAGCATTTTAGTTGGTTATTTGTCATTTGAGTTGACATTTATCCTCTAAATTGGATATTTACCACTTAGGAAAGACATTTACCATTTAAGTTTAATATTTATCATTTAGCAGGGTCATTTACCATTTAAGATTGTTATTTACCATTTAGCATATGCATTTACCATTTAAGTTCGATATTTGCTATTTAACAGAGACATTTACTGTTTAGGTTGGATATATACAATTTATGGGCACATCATTAAGGACAACTGATGAAAACACAAGAGGCATCCTTGAAGAGTAGATTTGGGGCTAAAGACATCTGCGACAACTTTTCAGCATTTGTAAAGATCACCATTGAACAAGAGCAATACAGATTTTCAATAGCATGGACTGCATAGCATCACAACGATCAATGCCTCAGCCTTACAAACAGATGTCATTTTTGTAGGGAAATAAAGGTAATCTTTCAGTGCTTTATGTTCTGTTTTACAATTCAATATTCTGTATACATATTCTTCTTAGGAGTTGGTCTCGTCCGCTATAGGAGATGGACGTCTGAAGCAGAGCTCCACTAGCAGCGGCTTTATTTTCCCACGTATTTCATATTATTTAGAGGTATCCTGTATTTAACCCGACCAAGGAACTTCCACTACAATATACAAGCATGAGTAACAAGAAGCAAAGTCATAAAGAACCGGAAAAGAAACTTAAAGCTGCATCAAAGACTGGACAGACATCCAGCCTGAGTGCAAGGTATGGCCTCTTGGAGACTGACCTGGAACAGGCAGACGAATGCACAGATTTCCTAGGACCCCACTCCATTGTATCGTCTCCAGTCGAGGGTGAAAATGGGAGCGAAGGTGCAAGTGATACAGGTCGCGATGGATCGCCGATTTCTGAGGATCATCCGAGACTAGAAAAGGCCCTGCGGGATGTGCTCTCAACTACTTATCGCGAGCCCGCAGCACCTGCTGTAACAGGAGCTGCATTTCCAGTCGTGGAGCACGAAATCCGAAGCAAACTGTCCGAACTGAAAGAGATGATTGCTACACTGGCCACCGCCATGGCTACAGCCATAAATGAGCTTAAGAACGATACCAAGAATGAGCTTAAGAAGGCTAACATTGAGCTTAAGAACGAGCTTAAGGAGGATATCATCGAGCTTAAAAAGGATAACAAAGACCGGGAAACGCATCTATTTAAACGTTTTGACGTGAACTTTAAAGGCATGTTGGAGAAATTAGAGGAACACATCGAAGAAAATAGATCCAAACTGAAAATGCTTGCCGACCAGATTAATGACGTTACAGATCAGCTGGATGACGTTAAGCAGGCATTCATGGCTCGAGTTGAAATAGCGGAACAATTGGCGTCTAACGGCGATGAAAAAGCTACAGCTGCGAATTCCGAATGCAAAAAACTAGGAGACAGACTTGCGGCCCTGGAAGATGGGTGCAGAAGAAATAATATAAGAATTGAGGGTATACCTGAGAAACGAGAAAGCTCAAGCCCAGTGAAATTTGCAGTAGAATTATTCTCTAAAACAATTGGAGATGACTTTAAACTCGACACTGAGGTTGCAGCAGCTTATCGCATATACAGATCAAGCATCTTTAAACCTAGGTCTTTTATAGTCCGCTTCGATCGATTACGATGTAAGCTTGATGTGATGGCACTTCTCAAACACAAGCAAGAGATTATATTTGAAAATAATCTTATTCGTATTTTCCCCGACTTCTCACCATTAACAGCTGCAAAACGCGCAGCCTACTTTAACATTAAAAAGTTGCTACAGAAAGCCGATATGAAATACAGCCTCTTGTATCCCGCCAAACTGAAAGTGGAAGTTCAAGACCAATATTATATATTTTCAAGCAAGGAAGAAGCTGAAAAGGAACTAAAGAGGATGTTTCCGACACTCTTTTGAAAGTTAATAAGGAGCCGTATTCTGTCAAGGCATGGGAAGGACCTATCATCTGATCTCAGATCAACTTTTAAAGAGACTGGTATTATAATTATACATCCTTTTCTTTACTTGGACATTTTATATTTATGTCTTAATTACAGTTATAGACATGAGTGTGGAAGTGTGGAAGTAATTAAAGTAGGATTTGTTTTTTCTTTTTTTTTTTTTTACTACCTTAAAGTAGATTGTTTAACATCATACTCTTGGTTTATTGCTGTTTCTACTATTACATTACTATTACTATTACATTACTATTACATTTATACTATTACATTATACTATTACATTAGGAATTACTATGTTTTTCCTAGACTACTTTTTAAAATCATTCCCAGGGTTCATTCTTTTATTATCTTAATATCTTAAAATTGCTGAAGATTATTTTAAGCTTAAAGACTGTTAATGATTATATTTTCGGCAGATAGTATTAAGAATTCAGCTGCAATAGATATCTCTTTGTTTTAATTATCTAACGCCGCTGCGGGGTTGGGTTTGTTTTGTCTTGGACGTGCTCTGTCTCTTTGTAGTGGGATCAAGCCTCATATGGGGAGGCAAAATGGTGGGGGGGATAAAGGGGGGAGAGAAGGAGAGCAGGCTATATCTAATCTATTCTTCTAATCCTTATAACTATAAATATCAATGCAGCAATAGGCTAAAATGCAATAACTCATGGGGAATTTTGAAATAAAGATTAAAACTGCCTCACTACCAGTTAAGACTATAAAATGACATTAAAAACTCAGAATCAATGTCTCCATGATGGGACAGTTAACTTTGTGAGCTGGAATGTTAAAGGTCTGAATCACGAATTAAAGAGAAAGTATGCTCTCACCTAACAGGCTTAAGTGCTAAAATAGTATTTTTACAGGAGACCCACTTACTAAGCAAGGATCAGTTCAGACTACAAAAAGACTGGACTGGCCAAATGTTCCATTCTAGCTTTATAAAGAAAACTAGAGGGGTGGGAATTCTCATACACAGAACAGTTCCATTTGTAGCATCAGATGTAGTGTCGGACCCTGAAGGGAGATATGTGATGGTCATGGGCAACTTATATAACAGTAAAATGATTTTGATAAATGTTTATGCACCCAATGTCGATGATAAGGAATTCATGCAAAATCTATTTGCATCCATTCCCAATGTGAACACTCATAAAATTATAATGGCTGGGGACTTTAATTGTGTTTTAAATCCACTCTTAGATAGGACTCCTGTGACGGGGGGGAGGGGGGGGTGGGTGGGCGACATCTAACACTGCAAAGACAATTACACAGTTTTTAAATGACCACAACTTATCAGACCCCTGGAGGCTTCTTAACCCAAACTCAAGAACATATTCGTTCTACTCACCAGTGCATTATAGCTACTCCAGAATTGATTATTTTTTTATAGATAATGATTTCCTGCCTACGATTAAATCATGCAAATACGACACAATTGTTATCTCCGACCATGCCCCTCTGGTCTTGGACCTAAAATCATTAAGCCCCTCACACTCACCTTGCAGATGACGTCTTAACCCTCTTCTATTGGCAGATGAGAACTGCTTAGAATTTATATCCAAACAAATCAGCTTCTTCCTAGAGACAAACATGCCCACAGAGGTTTCTGCAGGAACACTCTGGGAAACTCTAAAGGCCTTCTTAAGAGGACAGATTATTTCATATCTTTCCCACAGAAATAAATTAGAAACCAAGAAAGTGTCAGAGCCAAGAAGCGAAATTACTAGAATAGATGAAGAACAAGCCAGGCGTCCAAGTGAAGCTCTTCACAGGAAAAGGCAGGCCCTGCATACAGAACTTAACATCTTAACAACTAAAGAAACTGAACAACTTATTTATAAGTCAAGATATCATTACTATGAACACGGAGAAACAGCTAATAAGCTTTTAGCTCAACAAATTCACAAACAAGAAGTTCGCAATACAATACCAGTAATCACCAACATGAATGGAGAAGAAATCATTGACCATAAAAATATAATGCACGCATTTAGAGGTTATTATAAATCCTTATATTCTACTGAGTTCAAAGAAGACAACACACAATCTAATGCATTTCTGGATACATTACAGACACCACAAATAGATGCTTTAAGTGCTGAGGAACTGGATAAACCTCTGACGCTAAAAGAATTACTAGATGCTATAAAGTCACTTCAAAGTGGGAAATCAACAGGCCCTGATGGTTACCCCGTAGAATTTTATAAGAAATTCTCCACTCAGCTAGCTCCCCTCTTATTGGCAACATTTACAGAAGCTAGAGACAACCAAATACTGCCTCAAACATTTCGTCAAGCATTAATCACCGTCTTTCCTAAACAAAATAAGGACTTGTTACAATGTGCATCATACAGACCAATTTCACTCCTGAATAATTATGTTAAGATACTCTCAAAAATTCTAACTAGAAGGATGGAGAAAGTGCTTCCCTCAGTATTATCACAGGATCAAACTGGATTTATTAAAGGCCGACACCTATCTTCCAATCTCCGACGCTTGTTTAATGTTATATATTCACCAGCAAAATCAAACACCCCAGAGATATTACTATCATTAGATGCAGAAAAAGCATTTGATATGATTGAATGGAACTACCTTTTCACTGCATTGGAGAAATTTGGGTTTGGCCCGAATTTTTGTGCATGGATCAAACTACTGTATACCAATCCAGAAGCTTCAGTTTGTATTAATGACATTTGTTCAGACTACTTTAAGCTAGAAGGTGGTACCAGACAAGGATGTCCCTTGTCACCACTGCTGTTTGCAATCGCCATTGAACCACTGGCGGTTCACTGTTAAAATTCTTATCAGATAAAGGAGATTATCAGAGAAGGACTGGAACAGAAAATTTCTCTATATGCAGATGATATGGTTTTATATATATCAGACACAGAAAACACTGTCCCTGCTGTTTTAACAGCACTAACAGAATTTCAAAAGATATCTGGTCTTAGAATTAATCTGAATAAAAGTATACTCTTTCCAGTGAATTCACAAGCATATAATATTAGATTGGACACCCTACCTTTTACCATAGCAGATCAGTTTAAATACCTAGGGGTAAATATCACAAGTAAACATAAAGCTCTTTATTAACAAAATTTTGCCATCTGTATGGAAAAAAATTAAGCAAGACTTGCAGAGATGGTTAACCCTTCATCTCACTCTAGCCGGAAGAATTAACATTGTTAAGATGAATATCCTTCCTAAACTTCTTTTTTTATTTCAAAACATTCCAATATACATCAATAAATCGTTTTTTAAGCAATTAGATTCAACAATAACCTCATTCATTTGGAACTCAAAACACCCATGTATCCGAAGAGCGACCCTACAAAGACCTCAGGCAGAAGGTGGCATGGCTTTACCTAATTTTCAGTTTTATTACTGGGCAGCAAACATACAAGCCATAAAAACCTGGACACAAATAAATGAAAATACACAGGCTTGGTCCGCAATAGAAGTTAAATCCTGTAGTACTTCTTTATACTCCCTGCTCTGCGCTCCAATAAATGCAAGTTATCGCAAATATACTAATAACTCAATTGTGTTTTACCCACTCAGAATATGGAACCAACTTAGAAAGCATTTTAAGATGGAAAATCTTTTATCCGCGGCACCTCTGCAAGAGAACCACCTCTTTCAACCCACGCAAACATATCCAGTTTTTAATACCTGGAAAAGTTTTGGGATTAAAATGCTCAGAGATCTTTATATAGACAACATATTTGCATCTTTTGAACAATTATGTTCAAAATTCAGCCTCCCAGCTACACATTTCTTTCACTATCTTCAAATTAGAAATTTTGTTAAACAGAAACTGCCCGATTTTCCTCACCTCGTACCCTCCACAATACTGGAAAAAATATTGCTCAATTTCGATGAATTAAACACCATTTCCACATTATATAAAATCTTATTAGAGTCCCTACCTTTCAAAGATCCAAGAGGACATTGGGAAGAAGATCTCTTAATCAATATATCAGAAAAGGAGTGGAAGGTAGCAAAGCAGAGAATTCACTCGAGCTCCATATGCGCAAAGCATAGAATTATTCAACTAAAAATTATGTATCAAGCTCATCTGTCTCGCTTAAAACTATCCAAAATGTTTCCAGGGCAAGATCCAACCTGCAAACGCTGCAACCAAGCTCCTGCCTCACCGGGTCACATATTCTGGGCCTGCACCAAGCTAACATCATTTTGGACCAACATTTTTAAGTGCCTCTCAGACAGCCTTGGTATCACAATTCCTCCTAACCCATTAACAGTTGTGTTCGGTGTTTTTCCAGACGGACTTGAAGTGGAGAAGGACAAGCAAACGTTGATTGCATTCACTACACTTTTGGCACGCAGACTTATTTTGTTAAATTGGAAGAATCCTAACTCTCCTCTGATAAGTCAGTGGGAAACCGATGTTTTATATTATTTGAAATTCGAAAAAATCTAATTCTTAGAGGATCTGTACAAAATTTTTTCAAAACCTGGCAGGATCTAATCAATATTATTTTAGAATAAGAGAAATAACTATTACCACATTTAATTCCCTTCTCCGTTTCTTATTTACCTATATATATTTCTCCCTTTCTTTTGTTTATTGTTGCCTTATTAAAAAGCCCTAAGCAATTCTCCTTTGGCTAAGCTCTCCTTCTCAGGGGTGGGGTTTGATTTGTCTTCAATTTTGTTTTGTTATAAATTGATCTATTTGTGTGGAATGGTTACAATAAAATTAATAAATAAAATTAAAATATATATATATATTCTGTATGCATATTCTTAACATGTTTTCTACTGTTCTTAACTTTCTTTTAACAATTACATATTTATTTATGGGGTGTCCAGGAATAAGCAAAGTTAATCAGAATGTAAAACTGACTGCCAAAAGAGAAAATTCTCAAAGACAGTCATTTAAAAATCTCAATAGGAGAGGGTCAAATTAGATAGGAAGTGGGATATGCTCAAGATGTTTGTCAGTTAGGTGAATGCCAGAATTTATCTGGGATATAAATTCTATAAAATTTGTAACTTTCAAGACAGAGAAATCTGTAAAAAGGGAGTGTATTAATAGGCACTTTGTAAACGTCACAAAAATAAACATTCCTTTCTTATTTGAAATGCAACTGCAGATTCATTTTTATTATTTTGTTTTGTGTTGAGTTGTATTGTTCTTTGTTGCTTTTGTTATACTGATTGAAAAGATTTATTGATTTTGATGAATAGATTTAGTTTAAAAACTCAAAAACATTTTCTTTGCTAAGCTAATTTAATCTTCTAATTTGTCAGTAATATTATGACTAATCATTTCATTTCCAAATAAACTATTAAAAAGGACAGAAGCCAACACCTTAGTATTTCAACCTGTATAAAAAGATAGTGTCTTTAAAGTTACTATATATAGTTACTACTATATATACTACCCAAATGACTGGTTTCCTTGCTTTAAGTCTTTGGGTTGAAGGTGTTTTTCTCTTCAAAAACAGTAAAACATTCATACAGATGTAAAATAATTCAAACAGGAATGTTCTTGTTCCAGAGGCTTACCAGATTAGTTAAAATATATGCAGTTCAAGAGCTTTGGCTAGGTGTCAAAACCATTTGCACATTGATTCAGAAAACTCCTGCAAAAAAAGATAGGTATCCTAAATAACTCTTTGCGCTTAGTGGTGTTGTGTGTTTACCCTGTGATGCACTAGCACCCTGTCTGGGCATTGTTCCTGCCTTTTGCTTGATTCTTCTTGGAACTGGCTCCAGATGATAAGTGGGTAAGGAAATAGATGGATAGATGGGTCAAAAAATGGATAGATGGAAAGGTGATCTTTCTGATAACATAATTGCTTAGTTTTTTATTAGGTTTTTTTCCTCTCTTCTCCTTTTTCTCTTAGCTCCTGCCTTTTCTCTAAATTGGCAGAAAAGGAACACACTTTGCCATTGATGAATCATACCTGCAGACATCACAAAATTGTGTAATAATGATGTCTGTCACCCACAAAAAACACAAATAATTACCAATGAGACAGAAAAACAAATATCTTACTTAAAAAGTAAAAAAATAAAAATAAATAAATAAAAATTACTTAACTGCTGACACTTAACCAATCTCCCTTTAGCCCAAGTGGTGTTTTTGTTTATTTGCTTAGACTCACTAATTCCAGTAGAGGCCAGAAGTCTTACGGCCAAATGAAATAATGAAGCCAATGTAGTCCAACTAAAAGTATCCAAATAACTCGGACTAAAACTATACCCATAGTGTTGGCTATTATATCATGTTATAAAACAGTAGTGAAAATATACAGCTTTAATTATTCAGTTTTCTTTTTTAATTCCTTGAGCAAAATGAAAGATGTGTCCATGCATGTACTCACATACACATATGAGAGATGCAATGCAAGGTTAATTACATATTGCAAACAAATGTTAAGAAACTCTATAAAAATTAGAGCAAAGGAACCATTTATTGGTCCAAAATGAAGCTACACTATACAGTTCATAATATTACATCAAACACATAGAGAAACAAGTGAATGGGATGTCCAATTGACATAGTCAGCTTTTGCTTACCTAACGTATATTTGTATCTGTATTTAAAAAACTAGAATTCCAGGGACAAATGTGTGTTTAGTAAAAGATAGTGCAGCATTTCCATATGAACTATGTTGTCCTTGGAGTTTCTGCTAATGATCTATTTAAAAACAGAACAGCTTTCTGGTCTGCAAGTAGTAAACCTATAATGGACATAGGTGAAAAATGCATTCCTTAAAAAAGCTACACCACATGTGTTGTCTTTGGAAAAGCAGTTTGCCACATTAGAAGCTTCATGGTAAGTTTGGAAGATAGTAAATGTCTCATGACAAAGTTTGCTAAGTTAATAATTATTTTGTCTCTTTCCACTTGTTAGCATGTAATATTTTGCTAGTCACAAAATCTTACAAAGCTAGTGATATCATGAGAAGTATCATCTTTGGCTGACATCAAAACAGATGTCACAGATCATACCTTCCAGAAGCACAGGACTTGAAAATGCACAGCGACTTTTAAGTCTGTTATTTATCAGTGCTGCACAGGCCAAAGTGCATAACTTAAAAAGTGGTGCTAATTGCTTCTAGAGAATTTTTGGAAAAGAAATGTGCTCAGACCAAGAAGTTATAGACTAAGAGTGCAAGACATTATTGTAGGAGGTCCTGTGAATGCATGACATCTCTCTCATTGTCAGCTTCCTCTGTGCAAATAATGCATGGCTCAGTCCAGAGGAAATAAATTAATAAATACAGTCACATGAAAAAGTTTGGGAACCCCTCTCAGCCTGCATAATAATTGACTCTACTTTCAATAAAAAAGATAACAGTGGTATGTCTTTAATTTCCTAGGAACATCTGAGTACTGTGGTGTTTTCCGAACAAAGATTTTTACTGAAGCAATATTTAGTAGTATGAAATTAAATCCTGCGGTGGGCTGGCGCCCTGCCTGGGGTTTGTTTCCTGCCTTGCGCCCTGTGTTGGCTGGGATTGGCTCCAGCAGACCCCTGTGACCCTGTAGTTAGGATATAGCGGGTTGGATAATGGATGGATGGATGAAATTAAATCAAATGTGAAAAACTGAAAAACTGTAATTTTGCTGATTTGAATGCATGTAACTGCTCAATACCGATTACTAGCAACACCAAATTGGTTGGATTAGCTTGTTAAGCCTTGAACTTCATAGACAGGTGTGTCCAATCATGAGAAAAGGTATTTAAGGTGGTCAATTGCAAGCTGTGCTTCCCTTTGACTCTCCTCTGAAGAGTGACAGCATGGGTTCCTCAAAGCAACTAGGATATCCATGCTCGGCAGCCATCAAATTTAACTGAACTGGAGATATTTTGTATGGTCAAAAATACCTACATCCAGAATCCAGACACTCATCAAAGGCTATAGGAGGCATCTAGAGGCTGTTATATTTGCAAAAGGAGGCTCAACTAAGTATTGATGTAATATCTCTGTTGGGGTGCCCAAATTTATGCACCTGTCTAATTTTGTTATGATGCATATTGTATATTTTCTGCTTATCCAATAAACTTAATGTCAGTGCTGAAATACTACTGTTTCCATAAGGCATGTCATATATTAAAAGGAAGTTGCTACTTTGAAAGCTCAGCCAATGATAAACAAAAATCCAAAGAATTAAGAGGGGTTCCCAAACTTTTTCATATGATTGTATGTCATAAATAGGTCACATATGGTACTATGATGTTTTCATGAATATATATATCCGCAAAGGCAAAATGAGAACTTCCCAAAATTGTGCTATATAAAATGCTTGAAAAAGCTATGCCTTTCAAAAAGTTATTTTTTTTTTAAGTTATGAGAATTTTATCACTTGGACACATTTTTTCCAAATTTACAGTATTTTTACATTGAGATGAATTTAAAAAAAAGGAAAATTCATAGGGAAGCAATATAAATGATGCAGACACTTACGCAACTTAACTTTAAATCCTAATTAAAACTAACTATTGATAGTGGTATCTGATCTCTCTTACCACAACAATTAGGACAGTCATGCTGTGTACTGTCCTTCCCAAAGCCAGGCTTACAGTGACTGATTGTTACAGTTCTGAGAGACTCATCCAGCAACTTCATTTTGTCAAGACCAGAAATTCCACTGTCAAATTCCTTGTGTTCTTGAAAAAAGTCTTGAAGAACAGAAGATGCCTACAGAAAAGGAATATATACATTATAAAATATTGTATATCATGGGTTAGCTGGCAGCACCTTTTACAAGATGATAGTGCACTGCAGGGCACATTCATGGGCAGAGAAATTGTGCACTGAAGGAAAAGACATTAATTTTCTAAATTGATTTCAATCAAACATTACTTCAGAACACAGCAAGAGAGAAAAGAATGGGAAATTAAACATGCTAAAATTTTCTTTTTAGTTAGCCAATAAAAGGTGTAATTTTGCTTGACTTCTCACTACATTTATAAAGGCTAACATGGTACAACAATCAAACATTACTAATCCAGTTTGTAGTAGTGGGAAGTATATATTTTGGCAGTGCAAAGTTGGAACCTACACTTCATGGGATGACAGTCCAGAGCGCAAACCCACATATGGTAAATAATTATGGAATGTTTTATTTCATTTAAAATAAAATATATATCAGATTTAGTGGAGATTGTGTATGTATGATCACTATTCTGTACCTTTTGCAACATAAAGAGCAGAACTTTACCTTTATCATTTGATTATGTGTTTCCTTGTCACAGTCCTTCTCATTGGAGTCTCCTGGAGGACAATGTTGCTCCCAGAGAATTCCATACGGGAGGACTATAAGGCAAGTGAACAACTAAGAGGTGAATTTAAGTAAATTCAGCTATAATTACACCAAGAACACAATGAACTAAATACTGTATGGATATAAACAAAATCTCACTCAATGCAAGTAGCCATACTCAATAGGTAGAATATCTAACAAATTGCAAAAACAGTTTTCTATATTGTAAATAGCGAGAATAACAAAGTATTACCGAAGAATTCCATGTGTACTTTTACTCTATTAGGATCTGGCTTTATATCTTGATTTCTTGAGAACCAATCACAGCTTACAACTCTTTCTTTAATTTCACAGCTAAGATTTCTGAGGTATGACTGAAGCTTAGCCAACAAAAATTTTGCAACATTACTGTTGGCATTTTCGTTACAGCCTTTTGAGAAAAAGTCAGCTCTCACAGTAAGACTCTCGTCGGGTCTATGGAATCCTATGGAATAAATATATAAAAAAAAAAATACACACATATATAATATATGTATATTAAATTTTTACATTTAATATATATAAATTAAAAGGATTAGAGACTAACATTGCATAATTACTCAAAGCATCAATTGAATTTATGGTACTTTAGCACTTTAGTTATATCTTCTTTACATAATAAGTGCAATTAAATAGTTTAATGTTTACATAACAAGCTCAAATTTGCCTAATCCAATTCAGAGTGTATGTAAATGTAAAAAAATTAATTTTGGTTGTATATAATAAACTGAACTAAAGTGTGGCATACTAGGGAAATAAAATTAAAACAATGGATTAAAGGCTATTCCATTTCTCACTGTGGGAACTGATGATTTTATGTGATGAAATTCCTTGCTTTTCTAAAATTCAAAGATTCGGTCAACTAGACATACGAAAGACTATTAAAAATGGTATTCAACAAGAAATATGCACATATGTGCATTAAAAATAACCAAAGATTGCTTAAACAAGTTAAATAAAGTTATTTTTGTGAATTTCCCCCTGGGATTAATAAAGTATCTATCTATCTATCTATCTATCTATCTATCTATCTATCTATCTATCTATCTATCTATCTATCTATCTATCTATCTATCTATCTATCTATCTATCTATCTATCTATCTATCTATCTATCTATCTATCTATCTATCTGATTTTTCCCCAGCTTACTTAATTGAATAAGATGATGTCAGTGCTTTTGTCTCCTCAATGTAACTCAGTATACTAAATGTTTGACTGTAATGATCCATACATGGTTAGTTCTCATTTTAAGTTTTATTTAGCAGATATTTCCAAAGTAACTTAAATTTTGCAAAAAAAAAAAATCTTTTTCACATACAATAGTATACAAAATCTTTTAAAGTGTGTATAACAATACAAACAAGACATTCAAAAAACTGGGGTAGAATATAGGAAAAAAGGCCAAAAATTGTGGAAGAAACAAAGCTACAATATTAGTTAACAAATGGAGATTATTTATTATTAACAACAAAGCAGGATAACAGTTAAACAAAAATAATATAGCTATGACATGTAACTATGTTTAAAGGAAGAATAATATACTAAATTATATATTTTTTTTATTCTGAACTAACTTGGGAGTTGTCTTGTGGTACTTCACAGTGATGGCTGACTAAAGATCGAGCTCTGTTTTCTGGTGTTATACAGTATCCATTTTTCGACTCTTTGACCCAGCTTAAGTTAAAATAATTCATCAAAAACGCAACTTACTGCCCCTAAGAAGAGATGTCTTCATCAGGCAGGACAACCCACTCATCTGCATTTAATTCACCAAAGAAGCTGCTGCTTCCACTATAAGAATCCTGAAACAATATACAGTTGTGCTTGAAAGTTTGTGAACCTTTTAGAATTTTCTATATTTCTGCATAAATATGACCTAAAATATCATCAGATTTTCACTCAAGTCCTAAAAGTAGATAAAGAGAAAACAGTTAAGCAAATGAGACAAAAATATTATACACTTGGTTATTTATTTGTTAAGGAAAATGATTGAATATTACATATTTGTGAGTGGCAAAAGAATGTGAACCTTCGCTTGCAGTATCTGGTTTGACCCCCACTTTGCAGCAATAACTGCAACTAAACGTTTCCGGTAACTGTTGATCAGTTCTTCACACTGGCTTGAAGGAATTTTAGCCCATTCCTCCGTACAGAACAGCTTCAACTCTGGGATGTTGGTGAGTTTCTCACATTAACTGCTCGCTTCAGGTCCTTTCACAACATTTTCGATTGGATTAAGGTCAGGACTTTGACTTGGCCATTCCAAAACATTAACTTTATTCTTCTTTAACCATTCTTTGGTAGAACGACTTGTGTGCTTAGGGTCATTGTCTTGCTGCATGACCCACCTTCTCTTGAGATTCAGTTCATGGACAGATGTCCTGACATTTTCCTTTAGAATTCTCTGATATAATTCAGAATTCATTGTTCCATCAAGGAAAGCAAGCCGTCCTGGCCCAGATGCAGTAAAACAGGCCCAAACCATGATACTACCACCACCATGTTTCACAGATGGGATAAGGTTCTTATGCTGGAATGCAGTGTTTTCCTTTCTCCAAACATAACGCTTTTCATTTAAACCAAAAAGTTCTATTTTGGTCTCATCCATCCACAAAACATTCTTCCAATAGCCTTCTGGTTTGTCCACGTGATCTTTAGTAAACTGCAGATGAGCAGCAATATTTTTTTGGAGAGCAGTGGCTTTCTTCTTGCAACCCTGCCATGCACACCATTGTTGTTCAGTGTTCTCCTGATGGTGGACTCATGAACATGAACATTAGCCAATGTGAGAGAGGCCTTCAGTTGCTTAGAAGTTACCCTGGGGTCCTTTGTGACCTCGCCAACTATTACACACCTTGCTCTTGTAGTGATCTTTATTGGTCGACCACTCCTGGGGAGGGTAACAATGGTCTTGAATTTCCTCCATTTGTACACAATCTGTCTGACTGTGGATTGGTGGACTCCAAACACTTTAGAGATGGTTTTGTAACCTTTTCCAGCCTGATGAGCATCAATAACTCTTTTTCCGAGGTCCTCAGAAATCTCCTTTGTTCGTGCCATGATACACTTCCACAAACATGTGTTGTGAAGAGCTGACTTTGATAGATCCCTGTTCTTTAAATAACACAGGATGCCCACTCACACCTGATTGTCATCCCATTGATTGAAAACACCTGACTCTAATTTTACCTTCAAACTAACTGCTAATCCTAGAGGTTCACATACTTTTTCCACTCACAAATATGTAATATTCGATCATTCTCCTCAATAAATAAATGACCAAGTATAATATTTTTGTCTCATTTGTTTAACTGGTTTCTCTTTATCTACTTTTAGGACTTGAGTGAAAATCTGATGATGTTTTAGATCATATTTATGCAGAAATATAGAAAATTCTAAAGGGTTCACAAACTTTCAAGCACAACTGTAGATGTGTCCAGGTACTTGATGACTAACCTCATGAACTAATGTGCTGAACTGGCTGCTATTAAAGAAGAGTCAGCAAATTTAAAAACAGAGCTCTGCAGTTAACTGTACCACATCACAATTGGAAACAAATGTGCTCCACAAAGAAGTTATCTATTTAGAAATGAAACTAGTCAACCAAGATTGTGGCCTAAGTGTTCCTGATTCTTCTAAACTTTACTTCTCATATTATGTCGACTCATCATACGTATGCTGGCCGTACAGTTTTTATGGATTCTTGGGCTCTCACTATTATTTTTTTTCAGGGTTAAGACCAGCAGGTAGCTGGTACCTCATGAAGCAAGCTCATCAGAAACAAAATATCACTTTCAAACGCTCTCCGGTGTGTTTTTCCCAGACTTCAGTTCAGTTATGGCACTTGCTGGGCTTAAATGTGGCTGTTTTGTCAAGCGATATTCTTCCTGCATGGTGCTTCGCATAGCCTACTTAAAAGCTCGAACGGCACGTATTGATTTTTAATTGTTTGTTTTTCTCTGTCTCTCTCTCTGACATTCTGTGCGGGTGTGAGCAGGGGGGGGCTGTTTGCACCACTAGACGATACAGACGCTCCTCTAAAAAAATGCTGAAAGGCTACCTTTACATTGCTCCCTTCCTAGCAGCTGCGTTGTACGGCGGTGCTTCGCATACTTAAAAGCCAAACAGCCCTATTGATTTTTGATTGTTTGCTTTTTTCTCTCTATCTCTCTGACATTATCTACTCCTGAGGTGCACTCCTTTGAAGAGGAAGATATGTTTGCATTCTTTTAATTTTAAGACGGAACTGTCATCTCTGTCTTGTTATGGAGCACAGTTTAAACTTTTGAAAAAGAGACAAATGTTTGTTTGCAGTGTTTGAATAAAGTTCCTGTCTCTCTACAACCTCCTGTGTTTCTGTGCAAATCTGTGACCCAAGCATGACAATATAAAAATAACCATATAAACATATGGTTTCTAGTTCGCGGATTTTCACCTTTCGCGGGGGGGTCTGGAACGCAACCCCCGCGATAGAGGAGGGATTACTGTACTAACATGGAATGGAGCCAAGGTGCTTTTCCATCCCGTGCCAAACAAGCACAGCATAAGTTATAAGAGGATTATACTCATTTACTCAAAGGTTTATTTCTATAAGTAGAGGGGCAAGTGGAGGGTTTAACTCAAGAGAGATCGGATGTAGGACATATGCTCAATGGTACAGTTCAACAACAACAACAACATTTATTTATATAGCACATTTTCATACAAACAATGTAGCTCAAAGTGCTATACAAGATGACAAAATGATAGTTATATGAAAAAAATAAGATTAGGCAATAAATTTAAAGAATAAGTAACAACTTCGTAACTGGGACACCTGCTTTCATTCTATCATCACAGGTGGCTGCATTGTGCCTTCATCAGGTGGTGGTGGCACAGATCACCATCACAAAAGAACCAGAAAAGATAGCAGAGAATAGTAGAGATTAGTAGATTGTGGAACCTATCAGGAAATACAACAAAAATGTAGCAAAAAAAGTAATATTAAAATAATGGGCTTTTAGCAGTTTTTTTAAAATGATCCACAGTACTATCCTGGCAAATCTCATTCAGTAAAGTAATCCAGATGTTGGGTGCATAATAGTAAAAGGCTGCTTCACCGCTTCTTTAAATTTTGGCTGTTGGAATTATAAGCAGACTTCTATTCAAAGATTTAATGTTAAAACTTGGGGTGTATAAGGACAGGTATTCCAAAATATTGGATGGAACAAGATTATTTAAGGCTTTGTAAACCATCAGTAGTATTTCAAAATCAATTCTGTAATGACGCTAAAACTGGTGAGATGTGCTCAAATTTTCTTTTCCTAGTTAAGAATCTGGCTGCTGCATTCTGCACTAATCATAGCCAAGTAATGTCTTTCTTAGGTAGTCCTGTTAGGAGTGCATTATAGTAATCTAGACAACAAATAAAAGATTGGTGCTAATTGGCGATTCCATAGTGTGGAATGTTAGAATTCTAAACTATGTTAAACCAGCAGTTAATGTTAAATGCCTCCCAAGGGCAAAGATTTCTGACATAGAAGGCCAATTGGATCATATCACCAATGATGAAGTATCTACCTTATTGCTGCATGTTGGCACTAACGATATTTATTTACAGCAATCTGAGGTATTAAAGGGGAACTTCATCTCTGTATACACCAAAGCTAAAAGAAAATGTCAGAATTTAATTGTATCTGGCCCCTTACCAAGATTATATAGAGGAGATGTGATTTATAACAGACTAGCGAACCTGCGGCATAGCATATGCCGCATAATTATGTATTGATGGGTGAACACGTCCTGAATGACACAGTTGTTCAAATGGGGTGGGTTTGTGGATACCACTGTGAGTGAATGAAAAGATGGACCTCTGGAGAGAGCAACATACAATTGTCCATGACTGAAAGTGGGATCGTCTGTGACGATGGAGGCCACGCTGGTGAAAGTTACTTTGTCGGTAGGGATAAGTTTCAGCACTTGTTCATTAAGGTGTAGCGAGTCTTCGTTGTTGATGCTTAATATAGCTTGCGTACTGAGTTGTTCCGGAGTCACAGTTGAGAAACACTTTTTTAATGTCTTTTAAGCACAGGGAAAAAATTAACATGTGAAACATCCGTAATGTAATAAGCCACCAAGAAAAATAACATTGCAATAATGCACGCTACGATCCAATCGCTGTAAACAGAAGTGAAAACTGCCTTGTAGCGCAGTGGTAGTGTTGCTGCTTTGCAGTAAGGAGACTGTGGAAGATTTTGGGTTCACTTCCTGGTTTCTCCCTGTGTGGATAGCGCTTTGAATACTGAAAACACCGGTATATCAATGTAATGCAGTATTCTTATTCTTATGTGTCCAGCTCTCTCTCTCTCGCGCGTGCCTGTATGTGTGTGTGTGTGTCGCTCGTTCGCTGCACGTATTCCTGCAGGCATACCAGTAAGTGAATGAAAAGATGGAACTCTGGAGAAAGCAACATACAACCGTCTGTGATTGAAAACTGGTTTTGGCAGACACATGCACATCTTTTTGAAACTTTGGCCCAGTGCCTTATTAATTGTCATCGCAAAGGCAAATCTAACAGGAAATTGTCTTCGTGTTAAAGTAAAAGGCAAATTATCCGCGACAAACTGTTTTACACGCTGCATACCACCCCGCGGCATAGTATACGCCGCATAATCACGCTGCTTTTTTAATGTTTTTTAAGCAGAGGGAAAAAATGATCATTTGCAAAATCCGTAACGCTGCTCTCAGTAAGTACAATGCACACGCGTTTAATTTGTCGGCCACTTTTTGCCAGCCGTCTTTTCTGGTTTGGGCTGCTTTCGCAGTGTTACCGCTTGTGCATATTAAATCTTGAAATCCTTGAAATAGAGTTTTGATTGTTGTTTGCGATTCTGGCCGCTTTTCGCGTACTGAGTTGTTCGGGAGTCACAGTTGAGAAACAGTTTTTTAATGTCTTTTAAGCACAGGGGAAAAAATGAACATGTGGCCCGGTGCATTGTTTAACTGCCTTGTGGCGGTGTAGTAGTACGGATGCTTTGCAGTAAGGAGACAGTGGAAGATTGTGGGTTCACTTCCCGGTTCGTCCGTGTGTGGATAGCAAATTATCCGAGACAAACAAACTGTTTTACATGCTGCAAACCAATCTGCGCCGCTTTTTCAATGTTTTTTAATCCTTCGAGTTGCTAATTAACTAACTAACACCCACCCACCCAGCTTGTGAGAAAAAAATGCGCCCGTTCTTTCATCATTTTGTTGCAGCCTATCAAAGACTTGCTGATCATGTTTTCTAGACTCAATATACATTGGCTTTTCACTCAGCGCGGGGGCGCACATTCATCTCGGATTATTACATCCTGCTAGACTAATCTGCTACACGGCTGCATTTGAAAAACCGACTTATCCCTGATGAGTTTCACCGGCATTAATGATTAAGAATCTGGTTGGAACAAAACCCTGCATCCACAGGGGTTCACCAGGACAGAGTTTGGGAAACACTGCTGAACACAGACGAAACCGACTCAGGTGAGGAGTTGGGGCGGGCAAAGTGGTTGCAGCTATTGATTATTCAGTGTTGTTTGCCTGGGTGTCTGATCTGCTCGACGGGATCATAAATAAAAGGAAAACAATGTGAAGGCAATGTCACAGGTGATCCTGTGGTATAGCGGGTCCACAGCTCCCCTTCAAAAGGCCATTTTTAAATAAATAATCATTACACTCACAGCGTAGCGAGGGGCGTGGAAATGTGGCTGAAACGGTTTCCGGGTGGAGTCGTGCTGCGGGCATTTCTCCCCTGTGCAGTGTGCGTGCGAGCGAGTGAGAAGAGAGAGAAAGCCGGTACGTTAGAGTGAGCGAGAGCAGGTTCGAAGGCAATGTGTTCCTGTGGTATAGCGCGTCCATAGCTCCCCTTCAAAAGGCCATTTTTAATCAGGCGACTGACAGTAGTGGAGTCAGGCACAGAGAAGGTCAGCTGGTGAGAGAGCATCTCAACTGTTGCAGGGCCTGCATCGGTGAAGCAGGTGAGATGCTAATGAAAAAGAGGCACAGGGCTTATTGGTTTTTAAAGACTGCTTCCTTCATTGTGTTTTAACCTCAGTTTTAAAGGATTGCGCGTGTCTCTCTCTCGCGCTGCCTGTGTGTGTGCCTCTGTCTCTCTCTCTGGTGCTGCCTGTGTGTGTGTGCGCGGCTGACTGATTAGACCACCATCCAGACCACAGTTGTGTGATCTTAAATCACAGGCTGTTGTTTATCCCACCTGTAACTTTCCTGAAGCTGTTACTTGTAATCCTTGTTGGGGGGCATTCTGTAAATTTAGTCATGATGCAGACCTTAAATTACTTCAAACCAAAAAATAACGTCCATAATTAGACCAAGAGAGAAAACCTGTCCCTCCACTAAGGACACCTGTAATGGAAACTTAGTTCAGATTAAAGCAAAAAAAAAATATCACCAGTTCAGAAGGAAGTATGCAGTTTTAAATGCTGCTTATTGAACATTCACTTTCTTGGAAGTAAAACTGCTTTTGTAAATATTATATTAAGCACAAAATCTGATCTGTGTCTTCTCACTGAAACCTGGCTTAGTAAATCTGACATTGTTCTCCTAGCTGAGGCATCACCAGAAGGATACATATTCCTTCATAAATCTAGAGATTCTGGTTGAGGAGGAGGCCTTGGAATAATTTATTGTGACAAAATGCAAATTGTTTCTAAAAATTTAGGTGACTTCACATCCTATGAGGCATTCATTCTAAATATTAAAACAGATTCCAACACATTTGTAGTACTAGTCCACAGAGCACCAGGGCCATATTAATTTTTATAACTGAATTTGGCAACCTTTATCTGATTTGGCTATAAATTATGATCACGTAGTGTTGATGGGGGATTTTAATGTACACATTGATGTGGAAACTGACACTTTTAGCAAATATTTTACTTATTTGTTAAATTCAGTAGGATTTTGTCAGATTGTCAAAGGTCCAACTCATAATTATAACCACACATTAGACTTAATTATAACTTACAAAGTTGAAATTCAGAATTTAAATATTACTCCATTAAATGAAGTTATTTCCAATTACAACTTAATTACATTTGATTTAGTTCTGTCCTTACAATACAATCACAGATAAAAACAAAGACAGTGAGACATCTTGATTGTAATTCTATTTCAAAATTTATAAATACTTTAAGCAAGTGTAATTTTGGAAAACCATTTAGATCAGTTAACATCACATTATAATATGACCTTGAGAAATGTTCTGGACGCAGTGGCTCCCCTTAAAACAAAAGTGATCAAAGCACATAGAAACTCTCCCTGGTTTAATGAGAACACTCGAGCTCTTAAATTAGAGTGTTGAAAACTGTAGCGCAGATGGAGAACAACAAAGCTGCAGGTCTTTCAAATTGCACGGATAGAGAGTGTTAAACACAAAAAAAAACTCTTCAAAGCTAGCTCAGATTACTACTCTAAAATAATAGATAACAATAATAATCCTTGGGAACTGTTTTAGAACAGTGGCTAATTTAATAAATGGATCTCAAATCTACAATTCAAAATACTAACAAACATTAGAAGCACAGACTTTATGAACTTCTATAATTAGAAAATTAAAAATATAAGATCCCACATCTCAGCATCACAGTGCAAACCTTGTACTAGCTTGGCAGACCCTGTCTCACATTGCATTCAACACTTTAGAAATTTTAATCCTGTAACAGAGCAGGAAGTCTTGACTTTAATCTTTAAAATGAAACCTACTCCCTAGATCCGGTGCCAACAAAACTAGCAAAAAGCGCAACTGATATTCTTGCACTGCCAATTCTTAACATTAATATTAGTTCATTATTACATGGCACAGTACCTGATGCACTAAAAGCATCAGTCATGAAGCCATTACTTAAAAAGTCAGACCAAGACCCACACATACTTAAACTATAGACCCATTTCAAAATTAACCCTTTCTCTCTAAAATACTTGAAAAAGTAGTCGCCAATCAGCTTCAGTCACACCTTATGCATCACAATTTATTTGAGAAATTCCAGTCTGGCTTCCACACTGGTCATAGTACAGAAACGGCACTAACGCATGTTGTAAACAACATTCTGATATCCAATGGTGAAGGAAACTCCACTGTAATTACAGTATGTTGTTAAGAGTTAAGCATAGCATTTGATACCATTGACTATTCTATTTTACTGAACAGGCTAGAAAATGATATTGGTCTTACAGCCACTATCCTTGCCTGGTTTAGTTCTGATTTAATAAAATCAATTCCAGTATGTACAGAAATATGCTGACAGTACAGATATGGTGTCCTGCAAGGTTCAGTACTAGGACCTTTACTCTTTTCACTTTACATGCTTACACTTGGATCTATCATAAGAAAACATATAATGTTAATTTTCACTCATACGCAGATGACACTCAGTTATACCTTTCTTTTAGACCAAATGAAGTTTCTCCAATGTTGTCTTTAATTAGTTGTTTTAGTGAATTATAGGAGTGGATGGATGAGAACTACTTGTCTTTAAACACAGATAAAACAGAGATGTTAATTACTGGAGGGAATGATGTGCTTGCAACATTTTGTCATCATTTAACTCAGTTGGAATCACCATTAGTTTTACTGAATCAGCCCGCAATCTAGGAGTTATCTTTGACTCTAGTATGTCATTTAAAGCAAACATTACACAGTTGTCCAAATCATGTTCCATCTCAAAAATGTTGGGAAATTAAAGCGTCTTCTAAATAAGCAGGACTCTGAGAAATTAATTCATGCATTTGTCAGAAGGGGACCTTGTTTTTCGATTTCCTGGATAATCCAGTTACTGATTGTGTCAGGGTTGTCTGCAGGATGTAGGTATTTGCTGCCTTGCAAAAGAGTCACCGCTTTGAAGTCTAGCTGGTTGAGTATACAAACAATACCAAGTTGTGATAACAGACCTGCTCCTTCCTTGGAGAATGTGTGTATTTATCTGACTTGGAGATTACATGTCTGACGCTATTGGTTTCTAATCAGCATATCAGTACTTATTCATGATTGGTAACAATACATTTTGTTAACTTGTGTTTTCATTAATTGTTAAACCCAGGAAATTTAGATGTGCCATTGTTTAATCCGATTGTCCAGAACTGATAATGGCAAGGACTGAAGGGAGATTTAAACTTCTGGGCAGGAGAAGGAAAAGGAGAGCAGGGACGGTCCACTGAGAACACTGCCAAGACACTCGGACAAAGCACAGGGGCTCGTAGGCAGGCGAGGGTACCTGGCTGGCACGACGTGAGGCACAAGGACAGCGACACTTACTTCCAGAGAGGAAGAGACAGCTCCACAAGGAGACGCCAGTTGTGGGTCCAGCTAGAGAGGGAAGCCGCATGAAAGGACCAAGCAAAGCTGGCAGACGAGAAATGAGGCGTGCCTAGGTCACAGAAACACAAGGAGCCAGAGTGGAAAAAAGGAACAATGAAGAGACGCTGACAGGGATTCAATGATTTGGCACAACTTCTGTTGAAAAATGAGTGTCCGGTGAACGGAGTGCATCCGTGGACGGGTGAACAATTAAGTGTTGGGGTAACACAGTGCGCAAACTGGACTCTGCACCACTAAAGTTTGTATCCTCCGATTCTCGTTGTTAATGGACTTTTAGAGTGTGGACTGTGTGTTTTCCTTTTAAAAAAATGAAATTCGTTCCTGATATGTTTAGATTTTGTTATGTTCGTTTATCTTCTTAATGTACTTTATATTGTTTTGTGTAATAGAACTTACTGTAGCTTTTTCTGAAATTACTGTTGTGTCTTTTATTGAGTGTTTACTCACCTCCCAATTTAAAGAAACCTGTGTGCTTTTATTGGTAAATTTCAAGAGTTCCCAGTCTCTTAATAAAACTGGGTGGCGTAGTCGGATATTTTAATGGTGACTAAGTTAGATTACCTGTAAGTGTGACCACACACCTGTTACACATTTATTTCTAATATGATCGACTACTGCAATTTAGTGTTCACTGGATGTTCAAACTGTTCTTTATACAGCTTCCAGTTAGTCCAAAATTCTACTGTAAGAATTATTATAAGAACAAGAAAATATGAACACATAACTCCAGTTCTTAAATCCTTACACTGGCTCCGGTTAAGTTTAGGGCAAATTTCAAAATCCTCCTTTTAACATATAAAACCTTAAATGGCCAAGGTCCGGCTTACTTATCTGAACTTATGATGACTTACAAAACAGAACGTACATTAAGATCTCAAGATGCCAGTCTGCTTGTGAATCCAATGATTAATAAAATAACAGTGGAAGGTTGTGCTTTTAGTTACAGGGTCCCTAAACTGTGGAATGGTCTGTCTGCTACTACAAGTGATGCCTCTTCGGTCTTGGCTTTCAAATCCTGGCTGCAGACTCACACTTCAGTTTAGCATATCCTAACTAAAGCTGCTGATTAACCGAACATACTGCATCTCTGTTGTTAGTCATTAGCACTAAAACATAAGTAATATGATAGTTACAATTTGTTACTAACCCTCACCTATTCTATTTCTCTTCTTGGTACTCAAATGTGGCACTTGGTGCTACTGCCCTACTGCCACGTTATTTTGTCTGCCTAAGGTAAAGTCATCTCTGATGGAAGAACACAGGAATCGTAGGGTAAAAGGGTCCTTTCATCATATTGGCTGGTCCAGTGCTGACTCAGCTGTGGAATGGCCAATAGGAGGAGTCAGCTTGATGGCTGAGGTCTCCAGGACTCTGAACAAATCCAAATCACATTATGTAATATCATCTACTGTTGAATTCTGCTCTGTACTTATATTTTTCTATTGAACTTTTATATTGTATTGAGGATTACTTGTGTTCTGTTCTTTGTTTTGTATTGTATTTACCCCATTTTTCTTGACACCCACTGCATGCCCAACCTTCCTGGAAAGGGGTCTCTCTTTGAATTGCCTTTCCCAAGGTTTCTTCCATTTTTTTCCCTACAAGGTTTTTTTTTGGGAGTTTTTCCTTGTCTTCTTAGACAGTCAAGGCTGGAGGACTGTCAAAAGGCAGGACCTGTTAAAGCATATTGCAGCACTCCTCGTGTGATTTTGGGCTATACAAAAAATAAATTGTATTGTATTGTCATTGTTGGTACATACAGCTGTTATGTCATCTGCATAGCTGTGGTAGCTCACCTTGTGCTTTGAGATAGTCTGACCTAATGTAACCATGTATATTGAAAAAAACAGCGGATCCTAAATAGATCCTTGTGGTACACCATATACAATATCGTGAATGTCTGAAGTACAATCACCACAAATAAAGAATTTTCTACCTGTTAAGTAAGACAAACCAATTTAAGACACTGCCGGAGAGGCCCATCCATTATCTAAGGCGATTTATAAGAATACTGTGGTCTATGGTGTCAAATCCTGCACTCAGCTCTAAATACTGCACTCAGTTCAAAATAGGGAAGAGAAATGCCTCTGCCTGATCTGGCTTGAATCAAAATAAGAGTGTTTGATGGCAGGTCCTCAACCACTCGATAAAAAAGAGCTAATGCCTGATCTGATCTGGTAACAAAAGGAGGAAGGTGGGGGAAGAGGGAGCATTAAACTAACAAACTTTAAACAAGGGAAAACATTAATTTACCAAACAAGACAGTAAGGAGAGAGTAAGGTTATCCTGAGACAACATTAACTGTTTTATTTCATTAAACAAGATGTGGAAATTTGATGGCAAAATATCAGTAATGGAGGGTGTAATGGTAATTTCTAAATATTTAAAAGAGTTAATAACAGGAATAAAGGAAGGAAAAGAAGGAACTGACAAGCCCAGTTTATAGGTGGCAGGACAGATTTGTTCAAAATAATTTTATAGCCTGATAAGGATTCATATGTGTGAAATAATGTTAATATGTAGAATATGTCAGAAGGTGCGTTTCCTAAACACAGAAGAATGACATCAGTATATAAGGATAACTTATGGGTTGTATTATGAGCCAAAATAGGTGTAAAGCTATCTAATGCATGTAGAGTATATGAGTGTAGAGTATCTGCCAATACTGATGCTCTGTGCAAGAGAGGACAGAGCCGACTATACTTCCTTAGAAGGCTGGCGTCCTTCAACATCTGCAATAAGATGCTGCAGATGTTCTATCAGATGGTTGTGGCGAGTGCCCTCATCTACGCGGTGGTGTGCTGGGGAGGCAGCATAAAAAAGAAGGACGCCTCACGCCTGGACAAACTGGCGAGGAAGGCAGGCTCTATTGTAGGCATGGAGCTGGACAGGTTGACATCTGTGGCAGAGCGACGGGCACTGAGCAGGCTCCTGTCAATCATGGAGAATCCACTGCATCCATTAAACAGTGTCATCTCCAGACAGAGGAGCAGCTTCAGTGATAGACTGCTGCCCATGTCCTGCTCCACTGACAGACTGAGAGATCGTTCCTCCCCCACACTATGCCACTCTTCAATTCCACCCGGGGGAGTAAACGTTAACATTATACAAAGTTATTGTCTGTTTTACCTGCATTTTTATCACTCTTTAATATTGTTTCTTTATCAGTATGCTGCTGCTGGAATATGTGAATATACCCTTGGGGTTAATAAAGTATCTATCTATCTATCTATCTATCTATCTATCTATCTATCTATCTATCTATCTATCTATCTATCTATCTGTCTGTCTGTCTGTCTGTCTGTCTGTCTGTCTGTCTGTCTGTCTGTCTGTCTGTCTGTCTGTCTGTCTGTCTGTCTGTCTGTCGAGCAACTGCTAGAGGATTGAGAAACATAATAAAAAGCAGCGAAGATAATGGATATCCCTGCCTAGTGCCACTGAACACACAAAAGGGATATGACAAATTGGAGTTTGTTAAAACTGAAGAAGTACAAGCACACAATGATTTGATCATTTTAATAAATACAGTACTACTGTATACCACATTTCACTCATAACTGATGATGCCAGTGAAAAACATATTATACTGAGTTGGGGCATAGATTGAAACACAGGTGAGTTTCCTTCTATCGGTCTCCAAAACACAACAAAACCTGCCTTCCAGATCACCTCCAGAACCAAGAAACTTTGGATTCAAAGCATAGCAAACTAGAACCAAAACTGCATTTTTTTCCTTATGGCAGAGGAGGATGCAGCTGTACAGTAGTACTTGAAGGCAGCCCAATGAACATCTTTAGCCAAAAGATGAGATTCTCTATATTATATAGATATACAGTTAGGTCCAAAAACATTTGGACAGAGACAACTTTTTTCTAATTATGGTTCTGTACATTACCACAATGAATTTTAAATGAAACAACTCAGATGCAGTTGAAGTGCAGACTTTCAGCTTTAATTCAGTGGGATGAACGAAATGATTGCATAAAAATGTGAGGCAACTAAAGCATTTTTTTAACACAATGCTTAACACAATCCAAATGCTTTAGTTTAAGGGTTAAAGCCCCAAGATGCTGTCGAAACGCCCTGCACCTTGTAAGGCTTCTGGCAATGAAAACGCGCTTGCATGAATTACAGTACATATTGCGGTAACATCGGTATTTTACATTCTAGCACTGTGGGAGACACAGCAGTACAGTATACAGCTTTACATTCTTTTTTTTGGTAATGTATTAAGCTGAGTTTGAAACTAAATGAAATTGTTTTGGGGGCATATTTAGGGTTTAAACTATAAAAATAGGCATTTTTTTTTAACCACATCCAAAATTCACAGTTTTTCACAATTTACGGGTGCTCTAGGAACGTAAGCCCCCCCCCCCGAATTTTGAGGGTGTACTGTATATCCTATTTGCCTGCATTATTTCAGGCCTGAAATTAGTAATGGACGGAAACCAAACAGGTCATTATTTCTTCAGAAAGCCGATAATATTAACGCTATTAGCATTATCTGAGACACAAATAATTCTGATGTTGTCTCTCCTTGTTCTTTCTTCTTGTTCATAAAGTTTCTCACTGAGAGGTTGGGTCTCTGCACAAAGAGAATATATCTCAGCATCATGCTGCTCCACTTGTATACTGACCTGTGTAAAAATTGACATGGTTTTCTGTTGTTCATTTCTGATTCGACAATATCAGCATGAAGGTCAGAAAAACCTATCTGTACTGACCGATTCAGGGTTGCACTTAAAATGGTATTTTGCTCTGATACAAAGGCCTTCAAATGACTGACAATCAAAACTGCTTCAGAGTTATCTGTCACCATGCCAGCTTCCATCAAAGTGCTCTTGGCTTTTTTCACTTGGCTTTAATGTGATGAACCTGGGTAATTCTTTCAACCTGGAAAATCCATATGTAACACCTGCAAAAAAAGTATGTTGAGGCTTTGATAAAAAAATTTTGAAGTTAATTTGTAAAAATGGAGTTACTGTGGGGTAGGGTCGCAGAGCACTCCTAGAACACAGCCATACTCCACCGAGCGTCACGTGGTCCCCTTATATTTCTGACAACTTTGATCATAACACCATAGTAAACCAATTTTTTTCTTTTTTGTTTATATGTATTGTAGAATATAAAGGTTTTGAACTTAAGTGATGATCATCATTATATTGGTGAGGCTTTAATTTGGGAGTCACTTATGTTAGTTTCCGATGTTGCTGTTTTAATAATAAAGTTTATTACCAGGTTACAGCTTCTTCCTCTGCACACTGTAAAAATTGCAGAGTTCTTATAATCTTGGACAATGTAGCCCACAAAATGAGTACAGTGGAACCTTGAATTGCGAGTAACTTGGTTTGCGAGTGTTTTGCAAGATGAGCTAAAATTTTTAATACGTTTTGACTTGATAAATGAGCGAGGTCTTGCAATACGAGTAGTACATATATGCTTTGTCTGCTGAGAGCGATACGTGATCACACCTGAGCTGATGGTTCTTCTCTCTCTCGCTGCGGGATTGTGGGTAATCATCTCCCATTCTCGGGCTCTGTCGGCATGCCTCACTCATATAGTCAACATCCGTACGAGCATATACTGTTTACTATAGCATTGTGACCACGTGTGTGTGTTGTAACGTGTGAGTCTCTGTCTTGCACCCCAAAACACGAAGCAGAGTCTCAGTACTTTAGCGACACCAGCTTTATTCAGCTTGAAACAGGAACAGCACGGTTATTTATTGTAGTGGGATCTACCACTCTCCTATACACAGACACAGCAGTCAGACAAGGTCGGGGCCAGGTTAGTGGCCAAGTAATACTGGGCCTTCGCATTTATAATGTTCCTTGTATCACCCATTAACGGCAGGTGCTTATAGCATGTCCGCAATCTTTTCAGATTCACTTTTACAGTGAACTGCTACAGCGCTGGGAGCCTGTGGATGCTTTGGGACGCTCTTCTGTGTGTTGTCCCATTGGGTGGAATCCCACAAGAGTTTAGAAACTCACTCACACCAGCCATGATTCTTTTCAAAGGTAAAGTGCAGGTTAATTTGTTTTATGTATTTTTACTTTATATTTTGTATTAATCATTTTTATATGAATAGTTTTGGGTTGTGGAACGAATCATCTGAGTTTCCATTATTTCTTATGGGGAAATTTGCTTTGATATACGAGTGCTTTGAATTGCGAGCACGTTTCCAGAACGAATTATGCTCACAAACTAAGGTTCCACTGTACTTACAATTGGATATCAAAAACCTTGATTATCTTTTGTCAGTTGAAGTCAGAACTGGGAGGTTATAAATTATTTTTCATCTCTGCATACAGCTATGCCTCATATTACCCTCTTTTGTTCTAAAACTCCTCAACTATTTGTTTAAATTATCTGATTGTGAGCTGTTGGTCATTACAGCTATCAATGCTGCAATGAATCCATTGCTAGGCAAAGCCCCATCATCTATTGGCAAGATCATGTCTCACTTTACATTTTCTTTATTTAATTTTACTCAAAATCTTAATTCGATATTAATTTAAGTCATCCTTCAGCTAGAGAATTCTCATTTTTTTCTAAACACCAGAATACACAATCCCTTATTAAGTCAAGTTGGGGAGCATGCACTGGTACAGTGTGTTGCCGCACCCACTACACAACGAAACAACTCTGAATCCCGGTTTGCAAACCCCCAGGCAGAAACGCGGTCCAGTCCCACCCTCCCAACCCCCCTCTATCTGCCACAGCCAGGTGTTACATAGGTGACCCCTTGGTCTGGTGAAGCCATTCGGGTCCCCAACAATGAGGATCTTATGAGCTGGATCACCCTCTGGGAAACGCACCACATGGCCGTAGTGCCGTAACTGACGCTCCTTCACAATGCAGGTAATGTGCATCATTCGGGACTCCATGAGCAAATGCTCATTCGTCACAAAGTCAAACCAACGGTACCCAAGGATTTTCCAGAGAGACACAGTACCAAAGGAGTCCAGTCTTCGTCTCGGGTCACTGGATAGCGTCCATGTCTCGCAACCATATAGCAAGAGAAGAAGCACCAGGACTCTAAAGACTTGGACCTTCATCCTTTTGCATAGATATTGGGAGCGCCACAAACCCCTTTCCAGCAACCTCATGACCCCCCAAGCTCTCCCAATCTGTCTACTGACTTCATAGGAAAAATCAACAGAGACATGAATGTCACTGCCAAGGTAAGTAAACCTCTCAACAAGGTCAACACTCTCCCCGCAAACAGACACACTGCTGATGGCTATGCCCAAGAGGTCATTAAAGGCCTGGATGTTGGTTTCTATCCAGGACACTCGCAAGCCCAGACACTCAAGACTCCTCGCTCAGTCTTTCGAGCGCCCCGATCAGAGCCTCCATTGACTCCATGAAGATCACAGCATCGTCAGCAAAGTCAAGATCCATGAACCTTTCTTCACCAACAGATGCCCCACAGCCGCTGGACCCCACAACCTTGCCCAACACCCAGTCCATACAAGCATTGAACAGAGTAGGAGCAAGAACACACCCCTGACAAACCCCAGAATCAATTGGGAAAAACGCAGAGGTCCTGCCTCCACTTTGCAGAGCACTCACAGTACCAGTGTACAGGCTGGCCATGATATCCAGCAACCTTGAGGGAATCCTGTGAATCCTCAGGATGTCCCACAGGCCAGCTCGATCAACTGAGTCGAACGCATTGCGAAAATCAACAAAGGCTGCAAAGAAACTCTGCCGATATTCGCGTTTGTGCTCCATGAGAACCCTCAGTGCCAGGATGTGGTCGATGGTAGACTTTGTAGGCATAACACCAGACTGTTCCAGTCACTGGTAGGTGAGCAAGTGATCACGGATCCTATTAAGGACGGCCCTAGCAAGGACCTTACCCGGCACAGAGAGCAGAGTTATCCTCCTGTAGTTGCTGCAATCCAGGCGATTACCCTTCCCTTTCCAGACAGGGACGACAAGTCCCGTTTTCCAGTCAGTTGGGATGATGCCAGTCTCCCAAATGGAAGCAAAGATTGCTTGCAATGCCAGGAGGACAGCCTTACCACCAGCCTGGAGAAGTTCACCCCAGATATCACAGACCCCTGCAGCCTCCCCCCCCTCAGCTGGTTCGCCACGTGTGCAATCTCAGTGAGATTGAGTGGTTCACAGATAATTGGAAGATCAGCCCCAAGAACCGTGGACCCAGAGATATCTAACATCCTAGCAGGAAGATCAGCTTTGAACAACTGCTCAAAGTAGCCAGCCCAGCGGGTCACAACTACAGTGTCATCCGTAAGGACCGTTCAATCCGCTGCCCTGACTGCGACTCTCTGAGGAACAGATTCAGATGTGCATAATGCTTCAATTCCTCTGTAAGCAGGACTTGGGTCCCTAGACCACAGATGGTGTGTCACTTGCTCGCAGATTCTTCTAACAAACGCCTCTTTATCTGCCCTCAGAGCCGTCCCTCTCAGTTCCTGGTACAGACCAGAGTTACCATTGAGCCGTGCGCTGCGACTCCTTTCAATGATATCCAGGATGCCCTGCGAGATGAAACACCTCCTTCTGGGAACACCGGTAACACCAGCACAACCCTCAGCAACCTTCAAGGTCTTGTCATGGAAGGTCTCAAACATCACATTAGGACTGGCAGTCATACCCAAATCTTGGTGTCTGGCCAAGTCCAGGCTTATTTTCCTAGTAGGTGGTGACCTACTGGACCTAAGCTGGATCCTAAGAGTAGCAACAACAAGTCTGTGATCAGAATTCACAAACTGGGCACTTCTGTAGACCCTGCAGTTTTGCAAGAGCCTCCAGCGTCTGCCCACGAGGATGTGATCGATCTCCTTCACCGCACCACCAGTACTGGAGTACCAAGTCCAACAGTGCGGTTCAGGGCGCTGGAACCAGGATCCAGCGATTCGCAGCCCCTGACCTTTTGCAAAGTCAAGGAACATGGAGCCACTTTCACCATGGTCACCAGACCCATGGGGACTGAGACAATCCTCATAGCCAGCCTTGTCAGTGCCAGTGGCTGCATTGAAGTCACCCATGACCACAGGAGTGTCACCTCGTGGGCACCCATTAACCACCGAGCAAAGCTGCAAATAAAATGTCTCCCTTACCGAGACATCACTCACCGCGGTCAGGGCATACACTGAGACAACAGACAAGGCACCTAGAGAGTGCTGTAATCTGAGTCTCATAATACGGTCATTGAAAGGAGTGACATCGGACACCATCAGAAGAAGCCAATCTGCTACAGCAACAGCGACTCCTGAAGTATGACAGCCATCAGACTGACCAGACCAATAAAAGGTGTATCCACCTACAGAGATCTGGCCAGTCCCTGGTCTGCGCACCTTAGAGAGTGCCGCCACTGAAATGCAGAGTTTACGCAGCTCCCCCAATAGCAGATGAAGATGATCATCTTGCCAGAGAGACAAAACGTTCCATGCGCCCACCCAAATTGGGACCAGAGTGCTGCCGTGTAGTGTGAAAGCACCTCAGCACCACACCAGTTCCGATCCTCAATAGATCCCTTATTGATTATATTTTAATTTTACATATTCTTGCTTAGATAATTTCATATGCCTCGTTGGACTCATCTGTGCTATTGGACCACAAATGTATCCAGTGACAATTACTCCTGATCTCACCATTTAATATCTCTCACATTCTGAGGTGGAAATTTAGTACTTCCCTCTTAATAAATAAACTATATTGTTAACAACTTGTTCTCAAATTAGATGAAGGTTTCTGACATTTAACATTGACTCTGTAGGTAAAGCTGGTATTTGGGAGGCAACTGACAGCTTTGTTTGAGACTTTCCTATCTCTTTTTCACATTTTCATGCTCTAATCCAAAAAATAAAGGAGGTCAATTCTTTGCTCTAATCCCCAGAAAGGGAACAACCTCTTTTGGTCAATAAAGATAATGAACATTTAATCGCCAACACTAGAACTGAGCTCAGTGGCATTTTGATACAAAGAACGGAGTTCCAGATTCACTGTACTTAAGACTAGTTATTATGTTTAAAGGGCCAGGCTTAGGAGGCTGCATGCTTTCACAATTAAGTAGAACACCTCTTTAACCTACATATAATCTATCCATACTGAATCAGGCACTATTTCAAATGATCACCGGGGGCCTTGTGAATAACTCTGTGTGTAGAATTCATGGGGTACAGGCAAAAGTCGAAATATGTGTACACACAAAAAATTTAGATGCAGAAAACCATGCGTCAGTCAATTTCTAAGCACTTCCACTACATAAATCCTGGTCACTATAAAATGTAATGCTCGTGCATGTGCCTACTGCCCCACCCCGTCTCCCTCCAGAATTATGCCTCTTTGAATATGTAAATCAACATAAATATTCCCTTTTAACACAGCGTTCTGTGAAAAGACAATGGCAAAAGCACAGGTTGAGAAAAGAAGAATTTCAGCAAATGCCAAGTGGAGGCAATGAAAAACGTACTATTTGATGGTTTAAGCAGCTGTATAAACAACAAAAGGAAGTTGATTGAAGGTTCAAGTTCGATAAGTCACACAGTGTTCGAAATAAAAAAAAAAAAAACAGGTGGTCAGATATCAAAGTCGCCATCATAACTAATGTAGCATGTTAAATGATTTGTATTCTATGTGTTCTTCTATGTACTCTATGTGGGTGAATCACAACATGCTTCTTAAATGGACACAGAATACATTACATTCATGATATTACATTACTCTGAACAAATTAAATACTAAGATGTATACTTGATATCATTTTCATGATGATAGGATTTAAAGCATGAAATAATTTATTGCAGCAGTTCTGTCTCGTTCAAATGTACTAACCTCCAATTCCTGTCCTTTCTTTTCGAATCACCACACAATACGTTCTTTAATAAATGTCAACCCATCTTTAAGCGTAGAACGCTGATTCTTCAAAACTTTTAAGGAACATTGAAATAGCTTCATAGTACATGTTTAATTATTCCATCCATCTATCTATCCAGGGTCACACCAGTCCAAGCAAGTATACAGTGCAAGGCGGGAACAATCCCTGAATGGGGCACCACCCACCGTATCCACACGTTAATTATTAACAGTATATATTATTTAAATGAAGTTAAAAATGTATCTGTACAATATAAAATACATACTTTACTGCATTTCATCTTAAAAATGATTATCAAGAGCTCCAAGGAGATAGCGCTTGGAAATCTAAATCGACTTAGAAGATAGTTGTCATCATATGCAAATACACAGTCTCTTCTATTGAACCGAATTGAATTCCTTTATTGTTATTGGATGGTACAATGAGATTCAATATGGAAATCCACCATAAATTTATTTTCCTATAAAATGATAAAATAATAATAAAAATAATAATAATACAATAAAAAACAATGAAAAATATACAATATGAAAGCATATGTGACTCAGGTTGTGCAAAATTAAAACTGTAATGCAAGTTTACAGTGAGCTATTTATTATCTTACTTATAAGTTCAAACAGTTCTACCAGGAGTGCTTAATAAATTGACTGAGTGCGTTTAGAACTCTTGGGATGAAACTGTTTCTTAACCGTGAGGTCCCTTCAGGAAAGTCTCTGAAGCGTTTGCTGAATGGGAGAAGTTGAAATAGACTGTGCGAATGGCAAAGGCCTGGTGTGCTAGAAACTGTATTCCAATAATTCTCTCTGCTCTTGAAACAATCTGCTGTAGAGCTTTCCGATCAGCTGCTGTAGAGCCACTCACATACAGTGGGTTAAAATACTCTGAGTGCTGCACTGAGAGTAACAACACTAAAGCAGCTATGGTATTTGGAATAGTTTGGCCATTCCTTGCATCATTATATTGTTACAGGTTCTTTACAACCAGATGCCTTAAACTAAAAAACGATATGCGGTTAATTTCAGTGTATTTGATAAAGCCACATCAGGGATGTGAATCTAAAAAATAAAGGGAAACCACACATGAACAGTGGCACTGCTTTGACACTGGGTGCCGCCAGTTTGCAAAACTGAGCCGAAAACGTGCATATGTAATGGTTTGACCTGGTGTGAGAATGTGCGTGGCTTTACACCAAGTTTAGTTTTTATACACCATGATGTGAGCATGGAAACTGGCGTATGCAACATTTTTGTGCGTACACACCATTTATACATGAGGCCCCAGATAATCAATAATAGATTTTTAGACATTTTACTGACACCTCTAGACATCCCTCCATTCAATATCAATTGCTCCTCAATAACCATCCACTTCCCTGTTTCACTGATTAAGAGTATCCTCTTTTAGATGCTACTGTTTTTCTGGATGAACATAAACAACCACTGGACTCCATGATTGCTGAAAAGACCCTAGGATTGGAAGGGTTTCTGGCCAAGCTAACACACTAATTTTTGAAACAATTCTTCATCCCCACTCTTTAATATCACCAATGAACACACCCCTTCTGGCTATTTAAAACCTAGAATAAACAATGAAATTATTACTTTACTTTTAAAGCAAACTAAAGGCTCTACCATGTTAGAGTTACAAGCCCTTGTTCTCTTATTAACAAAGGCAGAAATCTGTTTGGTAAAGTTCTCACCTATGACTTAAAGAAGTCCAATAGTATATTAATCCATCCTGATCAGTCCAACTTCTAACATTCATGGTTAGCTTCTAATAACATACATGGACTTGTGCATACCACTGATTCAATTTCTCCCCTTTCAAGTACCACTGCTCCTCTTTCCTTTGATAATGAGGAGGTTTTTGACTGCAAAAACTGGGCTTTCTTATGTCAAACCATGGCTACAATGGGCTTTGGTCTGGATTTTGAAAATTTAATTAAGATGCTATACACTTCCCCTTCTGCAGACTTTCTATCATATTCTAATATCTTACACTCCTTTTTCATTAATGGACGAAACAGGCATTACTGTCCTGTTTCTCCTCTACTCTTAAATGTATCTCTTGAACCATTTGCCATTATTACATGTAAATTCCAGCTTCCGATCCCACTGCATTTTTTAAGTTCCAGTCTTACATTTTTATATGTAGATGTCCTTCTTTATTTAGTAATTCTTATTGTGTCTTTGTTGGTTAAAATATGTATTTATTAACTTATTAATTGTGCTTCAGTAAATAAACAAAATTCAACCTCTGTGCAAAGTTCTATCTATGGATCCTCAAGAATACTGGCAAAGACAGCCTGTCTGGCTTTAACCACCACATTTCTACAGTATTGGGAAAATGCAGAGACGCCTGGGCCACTAGGAGAAACCCCTTTTTGATCATAAGGCCAAAAGGGTTGGAGTTGTGAGGTAGAGAGAGAGAGAGAAAATGAAGAGTTGGGTGGCAAGAGACACAGAGAGAGAATGAGAGAACTGGAGAGAGTAGAGACTGCTATAGAGGATATTAATAGTGCTTAACGAATCTGGTTGAGTAATTTGGGTTGACACTCAAACAGTCAGGTAGGAACACAAAACCCTTATAATTAAGCCCCAAAAGGCACCAGGATTATTGTTTAGCTCATTTATCTTTGATACATTCTTTTTATTTGCTTCGTTCAGCCCTCACACTTTTGCTAGAAAAAAAAACATATTTTATTGCACATCTGTGGCCAACAGTACTTTGCTCCGTTATGGAGTGGGACTGCTGAAGAATGCTTCCTAAAGTTCAAAAATCATGTGTTGATGCATCACAGTGAGATCTTAGATCATTTAATTAGGTTGAGAACAATCAGAACTGTAAAGGCCAGTTTATACTTCATGCTCAGAATGCGTACACTCATGCTTCATGGCTGCCATGAGTTCCCAGCATTCATTTGAAGCATCCTCTGAGCATGTCCTCAGAAATTAAAGCAACACGTGCGCAAGTTGCAGTACCAGCAAAAAATTGAGGGGTGCAGTGTGTTCAAGCTGGAACGCAACATCAGAGTCTTTATTTGCTATCAGTATGTAACAGCAAGCTGCTTTGCAGATCCTACAGGATCAATGTATTTGCTTTGTTATTTGATGAATGGTTCTATGTGGTGAAGCAAAATGCTGACATACAAATTTATTTGTGGTGCTGTTCTTTTCAAGCGTCACATATTCCCCATCATAATAGGGGTCTCATGCACTATATATTTTTTTTGCACCTTCATAGCAGCATCAGGATGTAGAGAAGCGTATTTGAGCCAAAGAGAAAAAAAAAATTAGGGACACAGTGAAAAGGTCTGTTTTGTGGTTAAGTGGAAATTTCAGTTTTAATCTTGAAATTTCCACTTTAATCTCATAGTTTATTTTGTCATTAAAGTAGACCATTGTAAATGTCATGTTAAAACTGACCCATCTGTTAATTGCTACGTGCTTCTGGGGCTTCCTCCTGTACTGACAGCAGTGACAGACAGCAATTGCCACACAGAACACATCAAATTTATCATATACCAGCTCTCTGAACAATTAGAATCCTTAGATTTATACTTGATATCACTTTCATGATGAAATGCATTAAAGTATGTATATTACATTTTACAGATAAATCGTTAACTTCATTTAAATAATTAACTGCTGTTAATAATTACACATGTCACGGTGGTACAGTGGGGGAGCAGTAGTGCTGCTGCCTCGCAGTAGGGAGTCACGTCCCTTGTGTTCACTCCCTGGAGTTTGAATGTTTTCCTGCTGGGTTTCCACATTGTGCTCCGGTTTCCTTCCAAGGACATGCAGGTTTCCAAGGATCGTTTCTGCCTTGCGTCCGATGCTTCCTGGAATGGGTGCATCGCAGGATTAATGGATGTAATCATTAAACACCCATCCTTTTCAGAAATATTGTGGAGAGGTATCCTGGGAACTTAATGGATGTTTCAGACAACTCACAACAGATCAGATATAAACTCTCCCTCTCTTTCTTTCGATAAGCCCAGAAGTTCAAACCTGACAACTTGAAAAAAGTAAGGATGTATGTCTTTCAAAGATCACTGTTTTGGCCAGGAGTTTGTTACCATACATGGGTTATGTGTGCTAAAATGACACAAAATGGCCCATACGATCCACACTGCCAGAAACTATGTATTCCCTATGACAGTGATCTATAGATCTATAATACCATATATGTTACTGTGCTGATAAAGAAACCATTTAATAGCTCATAGCCATTGTCTATCTCTTTACAACTAAGTTTATATCTTTACATTAATATACAACCAGTTTAACACGTTAAAATATGCATATATTGTTACAGTAAAAATAATTTTCTTTAGCCACACTTAAAACATGACATAGCTTGCATCATATGAAAAGTTATATACTTTTATACATTCTATTGGATGATTTATTACATGTTAGCTGTCTTTTTTATCAATGTCTATATAAGCTTAGGAAAACTTTGCCTAGTCAGTGTCTAAAGTAGAACAGGGAATTCATTTGCTGCTCTACAATAGATCTGCTGAATTAAAATGTATATATACGTATATATATTCATGGCATTCGTAGTCTGAATCACAATCTGATTGTATGGGTGGTTACCTACCAGGTAACGCTTGTGGTTGGTCAGCAAGTCGGCTAACATCTGCCACGGTGCCCTCTTTCAGTTGCGAGAAGCAGATCATAGAATGGTTGAAAAATAGTTTGCTGTCAAATAATGCAAAGAGTACGCGACACGTGTTTCGCCCTAATTCTGGGCTCATCAGGTGTACACACTCACTGCACTCCCTCTCAGGAGTAACCACCCATACAATCAGATTGTGATTCAGACTATGAATGCCGTGAATGTAATTACCCAGATCTACATGCTGTCAAATGAACGAACCACACGCCATGGCGCAACGTTAGGGGCTTTGCCTCTAGCGCTGACGTCCGAGGTTCGATTCCCGAGAGGGAGTGCAGTGAGTGTGTACGCCTGATGAGCCCAGAATTAGGGTGAAACACGTGTCGCGTACTCTTTGCATTATTTGACAGTAAACTATTTTTCAACGTATATATATATATATATATATATATATATATATATACACACACACACACACAAACTGAATCTTTTGCAGAGTGACTCTGGAATATTAATTTAAAAGAGATCAATGATACCATTGTAACTCACATGCAAACAGTAAATTATCCAAGTATAAACAGTATCATTGTATTAAACCAACAGTTCAGTTTAAAAAATTAAGATTATTTTAGTTCCAAGTCAAATGCCCCATTTAACATAATGCTTACCATAAACAAGAAAACTGTATTTCTTCTTATACTTGAAGCCTCCTAACTTGTATGAGGCACTGCATTTGTACAGACCACTTTTGTCAGCAAGAAACTGGTTAAAAACAAGCTTTCCGGAAGGCAGAATGCTTACCAAGTCTGAAACTATGAAAACAAAAAAAAAAATTTTCTATAATACTCTTGACTAAAATGGACTAAAACAGTTAAACAAAAGGACCCACCTTGCACATCTTTTCCATTAGATTGAGTCCACTGGAACAAACTACGTTCAAGTGGGGCATCCTTTGTCTGTTCAGTGCCACAAACAAGAGTGTGCCCTTTGCTGTGAATATTAACATATACAGCAACTGGAACAAAAAAAAAAAAAAAAAACAGACAATGGCATATTATATACTGTACATATGAGGTTGGAATTAATAGGTAATTAAAAAAACTCCACAGTGGGTTAATAAAGAGTTAAAAACAAGGCTGCAAAGGAAAAAAACAGCTTTATAAGGCATATAAGACTAATAACTTCAAAGCGAATTTTAGGGCGTATGAGAACATGAGGGCAATCATAAAGGATATTAAGGAGGCTATGACAGTTGGAGAGGAATATAGCAGATAAATCGAAAGATAACCCTAAGAGATTATTTCACTATTTTAGTAGTAAATGAACAGTCAAGGAGTTGGTGAGGTGCATCAGAAATAGAAAAGGGGAATTAAAAGATACAGACAGTGAAATAGCAGATGCTCTGAACTTCCATTTTTCTGAGGTATTCATAAGTGAGGAAGTGGATAAACTTATGAAGGGAATTAGTACAGTGGATTAAGACTGTCATTTTAAAATGAGTTCATAAAGAACACAGGGACACAGCTGGAAAATTGTTAAGGGTAAAATTCGCTCCAACATGGGAAGTTTTCTTTACACAGAGAACCATAGACACTTGGAATAAGCTATCAGGTAGTGTGACAGACAGTAAGACTTTGGGGACTTTCAAAACTACAGCTGATGCTTTTTAGAAGAACTAAGTGGATAGGACTGGTGAGCTTTGTTGGCCTGAAAGACCTGTTCTTGTCTAGATGTTCTAGTTCTAATGTTTTAAACCCCAAGTCCTATAATTTTGAAATTTGACATGGAGGTTTGTTTTTGTGTCTAGGTGAGAAATAAGCACAGAATTTGCAAAACTCCTATCCTAAGGGGTTGAATCTAAGCGTCCTATATGTGGCCGAAAATAAAAATACTAAGACTTAAAAAAAAAAAAAAAAAAAGTGGATTTGATAGGGGACTTGAAAGCACAAGAGTTTTTTAAGAACTATTATTCAAACAGATTGCAATGACTATCAATAAAGCAGAAGTTCATTCTCTAAAAGAAGCGGGAATGGATTTGAGAGATGATTGTTTTTCTCATTGTCAGCTTTATGTGTCATTCTCCACAGTGAGCTCACCTCGCTCCCTATTCATTCTGAAACCTGGGGGTGCTACAGAGAAGTATTGTAGTTCCTTGCTCAACATATGCAATCCTTTTGTGTGATTTTTCATATACAGAGCAGACTTGGTACATAATCAAAAACTGAAATAAAACTGTGTCCATATTTTTATATCAGCCGTTTTAGTAAAAGAGAAGCCTGGGTATTAGCTAGTGTGTGTGTGTATATTATATATATAGTATATATATATATATATATATATATATATATATATATATATATATATAATATATATATATGGAAGTGAAGCGTCTGTGATATGGTTTGCATATTTGTAGTTGGAGATCCACATAGGGAGAGAATGAATCACGTACCATAAAGTAGTTTTTATTCCCGAGCTTTCAGTTCCTACCAGGAGCCGTCATCAGAGGATAATGATTAAACATACAAAGACACTATCTTTTCCATCTTTTCACTTCTAACGGCTAACCAAAGACATTCATTAAACAATACCTACACCGGAAATGGCAGAGAACCCAGCAAACAGTCGACTCCAATCTGACCCCGCATCCCACCTGCACACACTTCCTTATCATCACGGAGTGTCAGAAGGTGCAGCACGCATCCTGTCCAAATCAGGCATCAGAACAGCACACAAACCTACGAACAATCTGCACACTGTCCTTTTTAATGCCAAAAAACAAGAAATCGACAGCAGAGACACGAAATGCAGTTTACAGCATTCCTTGCAATTCTTGCCCAGCGTTATACATAGGACAAACGTCAAAAAGAATCGCAAAATATATACAGGAGCATCAAAATGCCGTCAGAAGGAAGGACTCACGATCACTGATTTATACGCACACAAATTCAACCGGACATACATTTAACTGGGACAATGAACAAGTAAGATTTAAAGCCAGTACTAAAAGTGCCAGAGAGCTGGCTGAATCTTGGCTGTCAAACAAAAACGCCATTAACAGACATTTGGACATGAGCCCAGCATATGCAAACTTAAGAAGAAGAACATCCTCATAATAAATAAAACTTTACGACCAACACCTTCCAAACCCACCTCATTACCCCGCCCCACTCCCCCAACACAAATACACACTCACCTACCCATCCTCCCGCCTTATTTTTTGCTTTTGATTCTTGTATGTCTAATCATTATCCTCTGATGACAGCTTCTGGCAGGACCTGAAAGCTCAGGAATAAAAACTACTTTATGATACGTGATATATATGTATTTATATATAAATAACTGAAAGGTGTTACAATAATACCTTAGTATTGTGATGATCATGATAACATAATAGAATGACATTACTTTTTTCCATTAATCAAAATTTGCATTCACTACTAATAACAAAACCAGGATATTTGTCCTTAAAAGTAAGATATATAGTGAACACATTACCTGACCCATTTTCTCTGCCATAAACCACCTGGCTCGCCGCAGATGAAGTATGTGAAACAGGAAGTGCAACTTGATTGTTGAAGTTTTCAGTCCTGAGTAAATCTGTTTTTTTTTTTTCTCCCTCCCCTTCTATTAATAAAGGGAAACAAAAAAAATGTGGACACTATGATTCAGTTATAAACAGTGAAATAAAGAGAGAAGTGAGACCTAGGAAGCACAAAAGATATCAAAAATGAGACGATGTGTATTGTATAAAGTGAAAGAAATAAACCAAAAGTGTAAAGACTATTTTAATAAGTTCTTTAATGTGGGATATGAAAGAGAAGAAATCATGGAATTGAATAGTAACACAGGTAACAGAAAGAGAAAGTCGGGCTAGTTTTAATAAGAATGAAAAACAGAAGGCCAGCAGATCCTTAGAAGTCTCAGTTAAAATTACCCAAATTCTTGATTAGGCAGTAAAGTGAATATGAAGTCTGCGGTGGGTTGGCACCCTGCCCAGGATTGGTTCCTGCCTTGTGCTCTGTGTTGGCTGGGATTGGCTCCAGCAGACCCCCCGTGACCCTGTGTTCAGATTCAGCGGGTTTGGAAAATGGATGGATGGATGAATATGAAGATAACAAAAGATACCAGAAGAGTGACCATAAAGATTCTACTACTTATTTTAAACCAGAATGTGGGAATTATAAAGGGAGTGAAACAAATTATTGGAAAGAATAGTCAATTAATGCATGAAAGAAATTTTACAGATTGACAAACTCCAAACTAGATTCAGAAAAGGAAAATTAACTATGGCTACAATTTTCATTTTGATTCTACCTTTAAAGAAGTAACTGAAGGAAATGGGAAGATGTACTGTGGCAAAAGGTGGTTGTGAAATGGCAATAAATGCATGAGGATGGATGAAATGGAAGGCTGTAGGAGGGGTTGTAAAGAATCAAAGGTTGCCAGGAAAACTTCAGTGTAAATTGTGGAAGACAGCAATCTGACCAGTGTTGCTGTACGGCTATGAAACCTGGGCCATCAGAAAGAACTAGGAGTCACTACTCATCAGAACAGAAATGTGTATAGTGCTATGACTGTTGGGACTCTCTATAAAGTAAATAAATTCAGCTCTCAAAATAGTCAGCTGTAATATGGAGGAAATAGGCTGTGGTAGTTGGCTTGTTGTACGGAGCAGAGAGGATGACTCAATTGGAAAATCATGGTGTTTGTTGATTAAAGGAAGATAAATAAGGGGAAGGGCAGATTCTTGAGTGATGACACTGGTGGAAAGATACTTGAAGGTGCTGGGTCTGGTAGCAGAGGATGGCATGACCAGGAATAAAAGGAGATAAAAGTTGGCTTTCCAGATCATCTAACAGTTTGGAAGTGCTTTCTGTCCTGCCAAGAGTTGAAAAAAGGCAAACCAAGAGGATAATTCTGAAAACGTGGTCAGAAGATCAATTATAGGCCAATAAACAAGTCTTGCCAAAAGCCAGGAAAGAAAGCCTAATAAACATCTAATCCCAAAATGTGGACAGACATCAAAGTCAAGAAACAGTCATAAGTTTGTAACCAATTAATTTGAAACCTGACACACTTTAAATACCACAAAAATAGTCAAAGTTGAGCAGTGAATGTACGGAGTAGCCAGCTTAAACATCATTGCTCCTATGCTCAATATGATGTCTAGTTCCTTTTACCTAACAACCCATAGTAAAATAAAGGCAAATAATAATTAATGTATATCATGCCATAATGCACATCCATAACAAAACTGAAATATGTATATTTAGAAATGTGGAAAAAGTCTTAAAAGAATCAATGAGAAAGACTTACTGAAGGTAGAAAAATGACATCCATCCAATCCATAATATCCTAACTACAGGGTCCACGGGGGTCTGCTGGAGCAAATCCCAGCCAACACAGGGCACAAAGCAGGAAACAAACCCCGGCAGGGCGCCAGCCTACCACAGGGCACACACACACAAAGCACAATTTAGAATCGCCAATGCACCTAACCTGCATGTCTTTGGACTGTGGGAGGAAACCGGAGCGCCCAGAGGAAACCCATGCAGACACGGGGAGAACATGCAAACTCCATGCAGGGAGGACCTGGGAGCGAACCCGGGTCTCCTAACTGCGAGGCAGCAGCGCAACCCACTATGCCACCGTGCCGCCCTACAAAAATTACATACAAGCCAAAATTCAAAATAGTGTTTGGTAAAAGAAGAAGAGATAAGTTATTGTAATAGGAAAGGCAAAAAAAAAGTGAAGAACACAAAACCTTCTTTATTTCAAAATCACAACACTACTGGTTAAAGAAACCCTGACAGGGCCTGCTATTTCTAGGCTCTACAACACAAATAATATTGCCTAACTATCTATAATAAGTCAAATACTGTAAGTTCAGTAAAATCCATTTGGATAAGAATAATTTGTCTTACCTGCAGAAGGAGAGCTCAGAAAATACTGAAATACCTGATCAGCATCATTTTTAAATGCAATTCGAGCCCAACCTATGAAAATAAATTTGAACTGTGGAGTTTAAATTAAAACTGCATCATTACAAATGGTACAAAAAACAAAGCACAACTACAACAATAAACTTTTAATAGATGCAAAATAAGTACATGATTATTTTCAACTCTATGTAATACATACTGATCATTATTTACAAATTTCCAGGTTTTTTTTTTTTTTAACCTGGAAGAATCTTTCTCTTGAACTTAGTGCACTTACCTGGAGCAGTAGGCTTTTGAGAATCTGTAATTATTTCGTCAGAGTTAGTGTTAATTCCATTTTCTTTCTCTTCTACAAAAAAACATCAAGATTACATGAAGATCTTTACAGTATAATGAAATAAAGCTGTGATTAAATAATGATTTTTATTTCACCCTCAAAGGGCTTTAAATAATGTAGGGCTCAAAACATTTAGAAAACTGGCATTAATAAAAACAATGTGAAGAAACATTTAGAAATAGACAATATAAAACACCTGACAAGTTGACTTCCAAGAGTAATGACAGTACATGCTTTATCTTGAAAAGGCTTTTTAATATAATCAACATGACCTGAACTTCTATTGATCCAAATTATAAAGTCAGAAGTAACACTCATTTTCAAGTTTCTATTTATATAAGGGACAAAAATGGTATTTAAAACAGTATTTAAAATGGAAGTGTGTTTATGTACTTTATAAGGTAGCTAGATTTTATAATCTGTCTTTTATTGTTCTTACATAACTTAGGTGCAAATTTAAAAAACATACTGTATTTCCTGTTTGTGTTGAGAGAAAATGCATGTCCTGTCAGCAGCTGTTCATTTGTAAAACTCTATGGCTAAGCAGCATCCGGATTTGCATATTACAACTCCTTTTAACAATTCTAATACCTGCTCCATCAACTGTTTGTAGATATTACCAGTTACAGCTCCATCAACTGTTTGTAGATATTACCAGTTACAAAGACAGGAGCAGTCATAAGTATAAACTACATGGCATAAATAAGAACAGAAGTCAGGAGAGAGCGATATCCATCCAGTTAGTGGTTATTATTAAGCAATGGCTTAAAAAAACATTAAAAGATAATAAAAGCAAAAACTTCAACAGTAGATTCTACAAAACTATTTTGCAGTATCTCTGAATAACACACATGTTTTTGACATTCCCCTTTAAAAATACAAGGAACACAGTTTTCATTCTCTAAATAAACATAAAACAGGTAAAACATATGAATTCTAAACCTGCTTAATTAAGATAGGCATCCATTTAAAAATAGGTGTGTTTTTTTGGCATGAAAATTCTGGTGGGGCCACATGGACCTGGCAGAGAGAGACACAGAAGGAGTGGAGCCATCCTGAGAAGGCAGCTATAAAAGGTATTTGTGAGAAAGCGATATGATCAAGCACTTGAAGAGCTGCACAAAAGTTGCTCTTCTACTTAAATCCAATGGCCTGGATATGTTGCTGCTCGGGAGTTTCAGGAAGGATCCTGGCTTGAATAAGTCCATGGAGCTACAGAAAGTGACTGTGCAGACACTGGATCACTGGAGTATCATGGAAAGAGTTGTGGGAGATAGAAGAAGGGCATCTGCATTCAAGAGCCGTTGAAGAAAGAGATGGCCTTCAGTAAACATTGCATGAAGGAGCAAAGGAAAGAAACTGCATTTATCAATGTGTTAGGCTACCAGCGCCAATGTATAATTCCATAACAGAAACCTAAAAATAAAGTATCTATTTAGTTTTAATCCAGTTATTTGTCAGATATTTGATATAGTGTGACCTTATGGCACAGCAGCTAGTACTCAGGCCTTGATTCTTCAGAGAGTTGGGGATAAAAAAAAATGGGGATGGATGTTATCTACTTCACGGCACATGAAGGATTAAACACATTTTCTTAATTAAGAAGGATTAATGACACATTTTCAGTATTTCATGTTAAAATAGGTAATCATACAGTTAAGCAAACTCACTAATCAATCTCGAAATACACGGGACAACATGGAAACTCCATGCAGACCCTGGTGCTGTGAGACAATAATGATAGTTCTGCACTTTCACTATGCCTATTTGAAAAAATGTGCACTAAACCTGGACTTGGGACCATGTTTAATGTAGTGCATGGTAAAGACCTACCACACCTGACCGGCATCCTCCCCCACCATTGAAGCCAACTCACCACCAGGTGGTGATCAGTTGACAGCTCTCTTCACCCGAGTGTCCAAGACATGTGGCCGCAAGTCCGACGACACGACCACAAAGTCGATCATCGAACTGAGGCCTAGAGTGTCCTGGTGCCAAGTGCACATATGAAACACCCCTATGCTTGAACATGGTGTTTGTAATGGACAATCCGTGACGGGCACAAAAGTCCAATAACAAAACACCTCTCGGGTTCAGATCAGGGGGGCCATTCCTCCCAATCACGCCCTTCCAGGTCCCACTGTCATTGCCCACGTGAGCATTGAAGTATCCCAGCAGAACGAGGGAGTCCCCAGAAGGTATGCCCTCTAGCACCCCCCTCTAGGGACTCCAAAAAGGGTGGGTACTCTGAACTGCTGTTCGGTGCATACGCACAAACAACAGTTAGGACCCGTCCCCCCCACCCGAAGGCGAAGGGAGGCTACCCTCTCGTCCACCGGGGTAAACCCCAATGTACAGGCCCCAAGCCGGGGGGCAATAAGTATACCCACACCCGCTCGGCGCCCCCCACCGCGGGCAACTCCAGAGTGGTAGAGAGTCCAGCCCCTCTCAAGGAGATTGGTTCCAGAGTCCAAGCTGTGCGTCGAGGTGAGTCCGACTATATCTAGCCGGAACCTCTCAACTTCGCGCACTAGCTCAGGCTCCTTCCCTTCAGAGAGGTGACATTCCACGTCCAAGAGCCAGCTTCTGTAGTCGAGGATCGGACCGCCAAGGTCCCCGCCTTCGGCCACCCACCCAACTCACACTGCACCCGACCTCCTTGGCCCCTCCCATAGGTGGTGAGCCCATGGGAAGGGGGACCCACGTTGCCTCTTCGGGCTGTGCCCGGCCGAGTCCCATGGGTGCAGGCCCGGCCACCAGGCGCTCGCCATCGAGCCCCACCTCCAGGCCTGGCTCCAGAGTGGGGCCCGGTGACCCGCGTCCGGGCAAGGAAAATGCCGTCCAAAATTGTTTTTCATCATAGGAGGTTTATTTAACCGCTCTTTGTCTCATCCCTCACCTAAGACCAGTTTGCCTTGGGTGGCCCTACCAGGGGCATAAAGCCCCGGACAACAGAGCTCCTAGGATCATTGGGACACGCAAACCCCTCCACCACGATAAGGTGGCGGTTAAAGGAGTTGTGAGGGTCTGCTGGAACGTCTGGCAGAGCCCCCTGTCAGAAGTAGCTTCAACTCCCACCTTCGGCAGAACTTCGACCACATCCTGAGGAAGGTGGGGGACATTGAGTCCGAATGGGCCATGTTCCGTGCCTTTATTGTTGAGGCAGCTGACCGGAGGTGTGGCCATAAGGTGGTCGGTGCCTGTTGTGGCGGCAATCCCCAAACCCGTTGGTGGACACCGGCGGTGAAGGATGCCGTCAAGCTGAAGAAGGAGTCCTACAGGACCCCTTTTGTCCTGTGGGACCCTGGAGGCAGCTAATAGGTACTGGCAGGCCAAGCGGAATGCGGCTTTGGTGGTTGCTGAGGCAAAAATTCGGGCGTGGGAGGAGTTTGGGGAGGCCATGGAGAACGACTTTCGGACGGCTTCGAGGAGATTCTGGTCCACCATCCGGCGTCTCGGGAAGGGGAAACAGTGCAGTGTCAACACTGTATATGGTGGGGATGGTGCGCTGCTGACCTCGACTCGGGACGTTGTGGGTCGGTGGGGGGAGTACTTTGAAGACCTCCTCAATCCCATTAACATGCCTTCCAATGAGGAAGCAGAGCCTGGGGACTCAGAGGTGGGCTCCCCCATCTCTGGGACTGAGGTCACTGAGGTGGTCAAAAAACTCCTTGGTGGCAGGGCCCCGGGGGTGGATGAGATTTGCCGGAGTTCCTCAAGGCTCTGGATGTTGTAGGGCTGTCTTGGTTGACACGCCTCTGCAACATCGCATGGATGTCAGGGACAGTGCCTCTGGATTGGCAGACCGGGGTGGTGGTCCCCCTCTTTAAGAACGGGGATCGGAGGGTGTGTTCCAACTACAGAGGGATCACACTCCTCAGCCTCCCTGGAAAAGTCTATTCAGGGGTCCTGGAGAGGAGGGTCCGTCGGATAGTCGAGCCTCAGATTCAGGAGGAACAGTGTGGTTTTCGTCCTGGTCGCAGAACAGTGGACCAGCTCTATACCCTTAGCAGGGTCCTGGAGGGTGCATGGGAGTTTGCCCAACCAGTCTACATGTGTTTTGTGGACTTGGAAAAGGCATTCGACCGTGTCCCTCTGGGAATCCTGTGGGGGGGGGGGCTACGGGAGTATGGAGTACCGGACCCCCTGATAAGGGCTTTTTCGGTCCCTGTACGATCGGTGCCAGAGCTTGGTCCGCATTGCCGGCAGTAAGTCGAACCCGTTTCCAGTGAGAGTTGGACTCCGCCAGGGCTGCCCTTTGTCACCGATTCTGTTCATAACTTTTATGGACAGAATTTCTAGGCGCAGCCAGGGCGCTGAGGGGGTCCGGTTTGGTGGGCTCAGGATTGGGTCACTGCTTTTTGCAGATGATGTTGTCCTGTTTGCTTCATCAGGCCGTGATCTTCAGCTCTCTCTGGATCGGTTTCGCAGCCGAGTGTGAAGCGGCTGGGATGAGAATCAGCACCTCCAAATCTGAGACCATGGTCCTCAGCTGGAAAAGGGTGGAGTGCCCTCTCAGGGTTGGGAGTGAGATCCTGCCTCAAGTGGAGGAGTTCAAGTATCTCAGGGGTCTTGTTCACGAGTGAGGGAAGAATGGAGCGTGAGATCGACAGGCGGATCGGTGCGGCATCCGCAGTAATGCGGGCGCTGCATCGGTCTGTCGTGGTGAAAAAGGAGCTGAGCCGCAAGGCGAAGCTCTCAATTGACCAGTCGATCTATGTTCCTACCCTCACCTATGGTCATGAGCTATGGGTAGTGACCGAAAGAACGAGATCGCGAATACAAGCGGCTGAAATGAGTTTCCTCCGCAGGGTGTCTGGGCTTTCCCTTAAAGATAGGGTGAGAAGCTCAGTAATCCGGGAGGGGCTCAGAGTAGAGCCGCTGCTCCTCCGCATCGAGAGGAGTCAGATGAGGTGGCTCGGGCACCTGATCAGGATGCCTCCTGGACGCCTCCCTGGTGAGGTGTTCCGGGCACGTCTAACCGGGAGGAGGCCCCGGGGAAGACCCAGGACACGCTGGAGGGACTATGTCTCTCGGCTGGCCTGGGAACGCCTCGGGATTCTCCCGGAAGAGCTAGAAGAAGTGGCCAGGGAGAGGGAAGTCTGGGCATCTCTGCTCAAGCTGCTGCCCCCGCGACCCGACCTCGGATAAGCGGGAGACAATGGATGGATGGATGGTAAAGACCAATATTGCAGGCAATATTTATTATGTGAGGTGTAAAATAATGAACATTACGCCTTTCACAGTCACCATGCATCAAAGATGCAGCTTGCCAACGGGGGGCATGACTGCAATTTTCAAGCTATAAACAAAACTTGTTTTAAAAATTTTGTATTTATCACGTACTCAGCACCCATTGTTTTCAATGCTGCCTCTGCACCAAGCATCACCAGGTAATAAAATGTTCAAAACGGTCTTTCTAAGGGCATGACACAAACAAAACACAGTAAACACATCCTTAGCCATGTCATCAACTTTAGTTTCTGGTTTGTTATTAAACAATCTGTATATCACTGATGCTAACTTTACAAAGATACAAACTAATTATTCTGATAGAATTGTCAGAACCACTTTCTTCTGCAAAAACCCCAAATGAATATTAAGGTCCACTGATTCATGTTTTCTCACTGTTTCACGCTTATAATGTCCTGCAATACAATGTTAGAGCTAGAACAACAAAACTGACCTCACACTGTCTTACTCTTGACTATTGTTCAATTTAAGGTCAGTTAGTTTATACTTTTTAAATCGTAAATATTGGAAAAATATGTCCTGTACTGGATGTCTATATACCTCCACTACTGCAATTTTTTTTTCATTTTATTTTCATTTACTGTAATATTATTTGTGTTGTAAAACCTGGTTGGATGGTATGTGGTGTAAGCAAATATTTATTTTAAATAAATATTGTATGAAGCCCTCTAACCTAGTCTGACCTCTTTATTTGATTCTTGCAGAACATTTTCCTCTCTCTGTGCCCTGACAGGCAAGGCAGACATCCAAGGAGGAAAACACTAGTTTCATGTTTAGAGACATCAAAAGCATCATGCACCTAAACCAATACGTAAACCAAAATAAAAAATAAGCTGCTAGAATATTTTTTAAAACACACTTTTTAATCCTACAGCATCACCACACTCACTTTAAGATCTTCCAAAATTAAAATATACATTTACTGTACCTGAGACAGCAGGGATGTGTACATTCCAGATTGGGCCTTTCTTATATCCAGATGATGCAGCTTTAGTCAGAAAAATAAATAGTCATTAATTATGTTTAGGGTAAAAAAAAAAAAGAAAAAAAAATTGAACTATAAAGACATTGAAAACTAGTTTGTTTAGTCATTATTTGATTTCTGTTTTAAATTTTACAGCCATTTCTTAACCTCAGAAATCCTTAAGCAATTGTTTGGGTTTGGTGGTGGTGTTTGAAATCAAGGAATTCAATGGTTACATGTATTTGTTCTTTTGATGTATTTTTTTCTATATTTGATGATATATGTAACATTATTGTTATAATAGTATAAAGGTCAACATTGCATACTTCTTGGCTGTCTGACTTTATGGGTGCTTATTCAAAAGAGAGTGACTTATAATTATTTTTGATCTCCTGGTTTGGACTTTGTCTTTAACATTTTTGTCATTCAGTTTTGGCTGATTTTTTCCTCATGTCTTAGGTTTTGTAAAAACTGATTCTAGACTTTTTGGTAATGATCTTAGCTTGTTTGCTGACTCTTCTTGTCTCCTAATACTTTAATAAAACCTTTATGAACAGTCATCACACTAACTTTCTTCAAAACATAAGGGAGGTGCCAAAATGCATAACAGAGCAAACAAGGTAAGGGATAGGTAAAAAAAAGTCAAAATATCAGAGAGAGAAGTCTAGGGTACCGAATGTCAAAAGCTGAAGATACAAAAGCTAAAGAGAGTAAGCAAGAAAGGTCATTTTGTTATCTGGATCTGCTTTCCCCTAACTAAACTACAAAAGATATTAATTTTGTTTTCTAGCAATGTAGGATGAAGCAACAGTGATGTTCAACTATGGGAATAACAACAAATGTCATTGGCACAAACAACACTGCAATGGCCATGCAAAATTAGAATAAAATTGATGTTCCCACAAGAAAACCAAACAACAAGATTTTGACATAGTGATGTGAACATAATTAAGATATGATACATTACGAGGGGTGCATAAATATATAATACATTTACAAAAAGTGTAAAAAAAAGTAAAAGTACACAGGGATTCCAAAACTCTGTTATAATATATGGATGGGTGAGAGGAGGTTAAAATGTATACTATCCTTCATAATCTGACTCATCGGTAGTACAAAGTGACAGCACAACACATTTTGGCAATTGTTAGGAAGGTTAACCAATGCCTAAACAACCTCAGGCTTTACAGGAATCTCTGACTTCCCTGTCTGTTCTAATGTTTACGAGTGTCTAATGCAGTTACTGGCACCACAACATCCTGGTATATGGTGCCTACTCAGATCAAAATCATAAGATCGCAGGCAGCAAAAATCATTAATGACATCAAGTGGCTTTCTATTCAGGACATCTATAACACCCGTAGAAAAAGATACAAGCAATTCCAATTGTGCTTCTCACTTCTCCCTTCTGACAAACAGTATGTGACCTTTCAAACTTACATCAGAAGCTCCAGAGACAGTTTCTTTTCCCAGATTATAAGAATACTAAACAGCTAGTCATAATAAATGTAGCATGTTAATATTGTATATATATATATATGGGTGGCATGGTGGTATAGTAGTAGTGCAGTTCAAGCCCTGAAGACATTTGGGTTTATTCTGGGTGCTCCAGTTTTCTCATAAATTCTAAACACTTGCATATTACGTGGATTGACAATGCTAAACTTGGCTTGTGTGTTTTTACCCTGCTATGCGCTTGCACTCTGCCCAGGCATTATTTCTGCCTTGCACTTAATGCTTGGCTACTAAGTTTAAGCATCCCTGTCCTGGATAAGCAGTTTTAGAAAATGGATGGATGTAAATATATGTTGCATTTTACGGATGTTGTGTCTTTTGTTTATATAACAATGCTGTTATTATTCCGAGGAGACCTGTAAGTAAGAAATGTATTATATTATGTACAATGACAATAAACATGAACTTGAAGAAAACTGTAGCCCTAACCACTGGTAACGCTCAAAATACTAATTTCAGCATTTGTGAGGAAACCACACCCCTAGGGTCAAAAGTTTTATATGGCATGAGACATGTAATGATGTGATGAGGACTGCTGGACTTCTATTAAAAGGGCAGGAACTCACTTTCTTCTGAAAACAAATTCACAGTGTCTGTTTACTATCAGAACACTGATCAATTAGGTGCATTTTTGCCCTGAAAAACATATTTGGTATATTTTAAGGCTTTTTATGTTTGGATATACCTGAGAAAATTCCACGTAGACATGAGGAGAAAGTACAAACTGTCCACAAACTCTATTCAAATCCCAGGGCAATGAAAAAAATAAATGTTGCAAATGAACCCTACAGCCATCTCTCTAGGACCAAGTATAAAATTTTTCAGGCAACAGAAGCACTGCTTAAGGTTATCAGCCTTCTTCAGGATCCAAGTCCCCTGAATAACAGATTTCTCATACAGGCCTCACGACTCACTTTACGTCCTGAAATAATGAAGAATGCTCTCATGCATTAAATATGTACCAAACACATGTACTATATTGCATTCCTACATCAGGACTAGTTTCATGTGAACACTGCAAAAATCATGGGCCTTCTCAAACCAAAAGGGAAAAGCTTTCTGTAGGTGACAAAATGACATCACATCATAGCCAACACTTCAAAGCTGAGAAGCAAATGATTATCTACTGCATTAAATGGTGAGAAGAGAAGGTGAAGGAAGTGCAAAGTTTGTGGAAAACACTAAATAAGGAGGTCTTTTTCCAGATGATGGAGATGCTGTAAAAGGTCAAACTCAGATAGTCTCACGCATCTTATTGCTCCAAGAAGAAACACTCCTGGAAGATAATGCTGTCTTCTAGCAGTGCTGGAAAGAATACTTGAAACTATGTCTGGGCCACACTATTATCATTCTAGTCATGCCTCATTATCCAGGAAACACATCACTGGGTTAATCAACCATCCCCAAGGGACTTTTTGCAAGCCAGTAAATAAATGAGGACAGCAAGGATTGTAGCTCCTGATGGCATTCCTGCAGAGATATTCAAAATTTATGGTGAAGTACTTTCAAGCAAGTTTCAAGTTATCACCAAGATCTGGAAACTAAAGATGAAAAATTACCATTGATATTATCCTCAAGAAAATTAAAAATTGTGGAAACTACCCTGACATCACCTTGCTGTGTACTGCTATCAAAGTCCTCAAACAGGTGTTTCTAAATTTTCCAGTTTCACTTCCAAAAGAAATTCTTCTTAGGACCCAGTGTAGCTTCATTCCATCCCAAGGTAATATGGACATGATTTGTAGCCCCATATATCCAGAAAAATACTGGGAATATAAACAAAAGCAGCACATGACCTTCATTGACCTGATGAAGTCCTTGGGCTCCACTGGTCGGGAAGCCTTCTGAAAAAGCCTTTGTCAACTTGGATATCCTACTGAATTCATATCTTTCTTGAGGCTATGACATTACCAAATGAATACAACAGTCTTTTGCAATGAGACTAAAATAAAACCATTTACTATCTGAACCAGTGTTAAACAGGTGTGTGTTATTATGCTGACCCTTTTCACAATTTACTTACACTTTAACCTCTTCCAGATCCCTGTACTCCCTTCCTATGGTGTCTACATCAAACAGTGGATTGAAATGAAAATAATAATCCAGTATGAAAATAACTGTGCTGTTTTTGACCCATTCTGTAAAAAACCTTGAGACTAGGTTTACAGTTGTAAGTACACAATTAATTCTTGAATTATTTATTATTAATAATCCATCCATCCATTATCCAACCCACTATATCCTAACTGCAGTGTCACGGGGGTCTGCTAGAGCCAATCCCAGCCAACACAGGGCAAAAGGCAGTAAACAAACCCCGGGCAGGGCGCCAGCCCACCGAAGGGCATGCATACACACACCAGGAACAATTTAGAATCGCCAGTGCACCTAACCTGCATGTCTTTGGACAGTGGGAGGAAACCCCTGCAGACATGGGGTGAACATGCAAACTCCACGCAGGGAGGACCCGGGAAGCGAACCCGGGTCTCCTAACTGCGAGGCAGCAGCACTGCGCCACCGTACCACCCTCATTAATAATTGTATTATTTATTTGTATTTATCTTCTTATTTGCCTTTTTCTTCTTAGTATTGTTATTAAAGTGTGCTTGAGTGTTGCAATCATAACCTTCATGTTTTTTTCCATACAAACAACTGTAAACCTAGTTTTGCTCAACCCTATATATATATGGTGAAATTTTCTTGTAACTTTTTTTTGTATTGTTATTTCATAATGTTAAAAAAGTTAAGTGTAAACCTTAAGAATAACATATCCTGGAACAAGCTAGAAAAAAGTGGTGATAGTAAAAATGATTTCAATCATTTCAATCCATATGTGTGCTTGACTCTACAACCTACTGAGTCTAGTGTCTCAATTCACTTTGTAAATCTGATATGACAGTGTACTGATATCTATCTTAAATCTGAAATATGAATAAAATGAATAAATCAGACAGAATGTGACCTAATAAACAAACATAATTACCAGCTGCATGATGACTTCAAATTCTTTATAGTGTGCAGGATGTTTGCAAATTGCCCAAAATTTAATCATCTCTGCTTAATCTTTATGCCACACTCTCTCAGAAAAATACATGTTTTAGGTGCCAAAAATTCACCTTGCCTCAGGCAGCTTTTTGTGCAGGTAGAAAAATTAGCCTTGCTACTAAAAATCCTAATGAAAATACTGTATAATTACGGCAAGAACCAAACCATAACTGTAAATTAATAAAGGAAAAATTAAATAGAAAAAAAATTATATATCTGTTGTAGGAGGAGAACAAGCATCACAGCTAGAATGGAGAATAGTTTATTACCCGGATGGGAGACCAGAACAATGACACATGCAAATTGGTCAGTGGGACAGAGGAATAACTGTGTCTTGCCAGAATAATATAATAGATAGACCAGCAAAAGCTGAGAGTCGGGAGTTGTTCCATCCCCCATACACCAGGTGGCTGTGGTCCTCAGGTCGTAGCCCTGTAGGGACACCCGCAGGGATGGTTGGGAGTTGGGAGTCCAGAAGTGCATCCCTGTCAAGTTCCCTGGGTATCATTAAAGGATGTTGTCAGGGGAAGACCTCCCTACTTTTTCTATGGCCCGGAAGTGTTTCTCGGAAGACATGGCGTAGCACCGGAAACATTCCTAGGTCTGACATAAAAGAAGTCCAAAGCCTCACTTCAACTGAGTCAAAGCTGGGATAAAAGGAAGGCAACACTCAACTGGTGGAGAAAGGAGAAAGAATGTTTAGTATTTTGATATATTGTGGCTGATTAATGGAGAGAGGATTTTGGAAAGGTATTTTTTATTAATAAATATCTTTTATTTTATCACATTGTGTGTTGTATTGCTATATCTACGGTTTGGGGCTCTCAAGTGCCCCCTGGTAGTTACACATTATAATATAACCCAACTTCATCCGGCTGGCAGTTACACCCAGCTGGGCATATCCAGTATTAATGTTTGATATGTCATCTATTGGAATGTATTTTGTAAAGCATGTAATAATAAAATTATTTAAACTTTTAACTTTATCCTATACACTGCTTAGAAATATATGCACAAGATTCAAATTTGTGAAATATGAAGTGTTATCCATCAACAGTACCTAGGAATAAGGATTATTGTTGTGATAAAACTAAATTTGATTTAATAGAAATATAGTGCAAAACATAACATACTGTATTCACAAACATTAACATAAATTATACAACTTGTTGTACCTGACACATTTGTGCGAATAAAATCTTGGGTGGCCTTAGATCCAATCTGAGTAACTTCAGTAAGATAAATAAAAAACAAATTTAATACAAAATTCTATAGCTGTAATGAAAGATAAAATTAAAACTATATGATATAAAACTTAAAAAAGAACAAAAATACATGGCTAGACAAAAAAAAATATTACTTTTATAACTTAGGTTTCATTGACAGTTTACATACACAAAAAAATCTGACATGAAATTATTTCTGAAATAATCTACTTACAGTTGTGCTCAGTTGGTCAAATAATAAAAGTACTTATTATTTAGAAAAATAAGCTTATTTTACAAATATAAATTACTAGTACTTATCATAAAGAATGTAAGTGCGTTCAACTGGTTAGAATGATGGATATGGTTTCTTGTTGACTTGAACATTTTTACATTTGTAAAATTGACAGCTTACCTGGTTTAGAGCTGTTTGTCAGCTTCTGCGTGACCTGGGTATGGTTTGTCTCCAATTGAGTTGGTTTATGTTCTATGGGGGAAAAAAAGATTAATCACTGGTAACAATGATGATATGGAAAATGCAAAACATAAAAATACACTGAAGCTAGATTACCTTTAATCAAAAATGTGCCTAATGAATATTGTTTTCAATTCCCATTTAAACTAAATTTGAATATATGTATTTAATATATTTTGGATTGTGATTTACCTATACCATCATGGATGGTGTACATTTTAGAGGGTATTTTGAATTTACCTTATTATTTGCATTACAATTTACTGTTCTTAAAATCTTAAGATCTGTTTAACTAGACTTCTTAAATCTTTGTCTTACATGTGCAGTTTATGTTTAGGTCTTACAGGGTTTACATCAAAACCACTGCTACAAAAGAAAAATGGCTAATCTATAAAGTTAGTTTCTTACTTTGAATATTTAAGGCAAAAGATGCCATGTTTGAATGTTACAAAGGTTTGGCAAAGGTCTCTCAATTTGTGTAACAGAAGAGTGGATGTGTTTCGTTAAAGATTATTGAGTTTAAATTGACTACTGTAATAGTTCAAAATCATGGTGTAAATATAGATAATCGGGGTGAATTTCTCTAATGCATTGTAGCATTAAAAACATCATAAACTCCATCATCATATCAATTGTTAATTTACAAGTGCTTCCCAAAGCCTACTAAAGTAGCGTGTTACATCCTTTATAAGCTATGTGCTCCCCAACTCATTCCTTGATTGCTAAATGCTTATACAGGCAACATCTTGTGCCAACCTTAGAGACAGACAAGGTTGGCAAATAGAGCACACTATATTATAACTGTCTGTCATGAAAGTTTCATGTAAATGTACAATACTAAGATCTAGACTTGAGTAGATGGTATGATTTTTATGTTAAATGATAAATTTCTGCATTTCAAGTTAAATCATTGGGTAGTAGCCAATACCCATTCATACCCCCATCCTTTTGGAGACTTGTTACGCCTTCTGTATATGGTTCTCTGCATTGAGTACACAGGTGATTTGAAGTTACCAAGGACTTTTATGAATATTGTACATTGCAGCATAGTAGAATGCAGTGTAAAGAACTGTGGAAATTTTTAATATATAATGGAATTCATTTATTCATGTGCATTTAAAAATTGTGGAAAAATACAATATACTGTACAAATAAAAAACACGCACAAACAATTTACAAATAGCCTCCTGGCTTTCCACTTAGTGTTTGTACAGATGAAAAAAGAGTGAAAGTAGGTTTAGGTTGTGATGTGTGTTCTCTTATTTAGTTCACTTCTCTCTAAGTGCCTTATAAACTATGACCCACTATTGCCACCTAAGATAAGAAAAATCTCTTGTTTACAAACGTGGTTTTCTTTTATGCTGTACATCCATCACTTCTTTTGCATTTATTTTAGAAACAATAGGTGTCTGATTATGTGCTTATTTGTATACTTTTTTCAATTTGTTATAAAATAATGATATCATTGTTTCTTTACAGAAACGTATTAATTCCAATGTATGACCAAAAACAACACCATATAATTAAAAGTATTGTCAGTTGTTTTTCAGTTGGCTTGTGATGCGTTTTGGTTAATGACAGTCAATGACAGGTGTGACAATCAATGTTAATGCAATGTTACAGTCTCTGAATGTACAGCGTTTGTACAATGTTTGGGGTGCTGCTATGGCCTAAGAGCATGGTCATTTTTGCGACAGTTGATGCATTGTTTATTTGGTGAGGTCAGAATTATAAATGTGTGGCTATTGTGTAATTAAAATTTTACCTGATTAGTTAAGTTTGTGTTGAAGGGTGCTAAAGATATATAAAAATACAGAATCTATATGAGGGAAAGACAGGCGCACCAAAATGTTAAGAAAAACAGCATAATCTTGAAATAAAGAAGATGACCATTTCAGGCCTATTTCTTTTTCTTTACTACACTCAGCTCTCTGCCTGTGACATCTACTCCAGCATAATTTGTAAGAATGGAGAAGAAATAGGCTTTCAAAAGAAATAATTTTTTCTCTTTTTTTATCTAACAGTAACCAATCAATATTTAAAATAAATCAAGCTAAGTGCAGTGGTTCAGTTTAGTTTTAGTTGTAGTCCACTTTTTGCCAAAGGGTAGAAAAAGTCCTTTTTAATTCTTTTAAAGTGAATAAAATTCCAGTCATTTTCATACTCGGTCCTAATGGCTCCATGTAGCTGCAAGTTTGTATTAGAACCAACTTCCATTTTTAAAGTACTACCCTACCAAAATGTTCTATGTTCTGGAATCAGAGCCTAAATTACAAAACTATGTTTGGTAAATGTTTATTAGAATATACCAACCAATTAAGTATGTTACATAGGAGATTATGTAGCGTTTCTTTTTAGATTTTTGTCATCATTGTGATTTTCATTCTGCTTTTACATTTTCTGTGGTTAATTACTCCATTACTTACTAATGAGTATGTTAGCTGAAGTAGTTGCAGCTTTTCAGCATTGAATAACATTTGTCCAGGTGTCTGCTCTGGTCCTTGTTAAAAGTTATTATGATACAACCAAGAAATAAAACTACTCATACAAGACAATAGGAAAACAATAAAAGAATGTTAATTATTTAAAGCTAGAGCAAAATTATAATTATATCTAAAATTGGTATAAAAGTAAAAATTACACTGTTGTGCATTTTGGAATGCAGAATTAAAGAAGACAAAAAAGACCACCTAATTCAGGGGTGGGTAATGTCGGTCCTGGAGAGCCACAGAGGCTGCAGGTTTTTGTTCCAGCCCAGTTTCTTAATGAGAAGTAAATTATTGCTGATGATGCACTTATTAAGTGACATGTTGATGTTTCATTTTAATGGTCTTGCTTGTTAAGGTTCTCCACTCTTAATTGCTTATTTAAATCTTAAACTGCTGCATTCAGTGTTTTAATGGCTCCTTATTAGCAGTAAGATGTAAAAGACAAAGCAGCCAGCAGTTCTCCAGCTAGCATTTTTCCCCAAGTACATCTGTGTGTGTTCATCATGCACTGTTTGATTTAATAAAACACTTAATAGAAAAATGTGACAGACTGAAAATGATCTGTTTTAGGCTTCAAATCATTTGGATGATATCCTTGGATAGGAAAAAATCTACAATATAAGAGTCTTGCATTGCGCAGACTAACAAGCCATAAAATTAAATAAGGTCTGAGATTGGCAAGGATTGGTTCTAAAAACTTTCTGAAACCCACTGTTCTTCTAAAAAACCAAACCACCAATAAAGTAATAATAACAATCTAGGTACCTGGCATTGACATTTTCCTAAAATGGGATATCTGATTTGGAGTGGTCTGCCAAACAACTGGCATGGCACCTGTAAAAAGAGAATTAAATTAGAATAAAGTACAAACTAAACAAAACACTTTCTAAATCAGTGTAAACATTTAAGAAAACATTTGGTTAATTTCTGCTGTAAATATTCTTAAAATGTAATCTCTTATAGCACTCAAACAGAAAAAAAAAAGTATAATGTGCTAGCCAAACAGAGAAGTGTGCAGGCACCTCAATGATCTACCCACAGATGGAAAAAGTGAATGATTGAAAACAATCCAGATTGGAGTAGGGGGTTCCGAGCAGCATAGCTAAAGAGAATGAAGGTTGTTTTTTTTTTAGTTTCTTTCTGTAACTATAACAGCAACTGTGGACTTAAAATATATAACATTTTACATATACAAGGTGATGTGTAGTATGGCTAATTTGGTAAATCATTGGCTCAGGATTTTTCAAAGGAATTTTCCAAGGTTAAGAGTTGGAAAGCCACCTCATGACTTATCTCTTATTTTCCTCTTCTCTTCACATTTTTATTCACTAACAAACGTTTCTTTTGCTTTATGGGGCAACTAGTTTACTATTTTTTTTTTGATTGTTAGAACTACAAAAACTGCATGGTGATTTACATTAGTTTTTCATTGTCAATCCCTTCAATACATTGCAATAAAAGTAAGTAAGTAGTCTCTTCAAGTAAGACCTGTGAGGGGAACACCCACCAGTAGAGATTGCTAACCGGGGAATCCTAAGAGAAGAAATAATGTAACCCAGTTCAGTGAATGATACTGAAAGCTCCTCACTATAATAATAATTAACCTTATATAAAACTTATATTTACTAAGGTATATTTTCAAAATAATAAAAAACTTCAAAAGAATTAAGTAATATATTGAATTACATTTTTAATTCATCATCATAAAGCATATAAAAGTTAAATAATGAGAAAGGTAAAATTACAATGTTTCAGCTTTGACAAATGTCCTTTCACGTTTGTGATAAAATAAAGACTGATTAATAAAGCTAAATCTACCACACTGATACAGAGAAGTGATGAGGAAAACAAAGTGAGTTTTGTTTCGTACAGAATTTAATGAAATTGGCAATTAAACTAAATTTGCACATGTTTTTGCAATACCTGAGATTGAGGGTTTGGGGATTAATACAATTTTTTGGGATCCTTGGATGTAGAGCAAGGATTCCCTTTCTGTGGTCACTCTCCAGTGTTGTCCAGTTTACCACTGCTTCTTCAATCCTGCTGCATAACAGGCTATATGTACACAGTAGTGCTGACATACTCCCAGTAAAATCTCAGAGAGCACATTCATTTCAGGTGTCCATACTGCAGTTGTGATTTTTTTTAAGTGGCAAGAATGTCTGAGAAAAAGAAGTTTAAGTTTCAGCGTACACATAGCTCTACTGATTAACACTGTTGTGAACCTTTATGTCAAACTTCCAGTAAATATACTAAGGTACTTAATTTTCATACATTTCCCTCCAATGCGGAAACCTAATCTAATTGGATCCTTGTTACTCGGAGAGAGAACTTTATAGTTAGACACCATACCCAAGTTTACAGCTGGCATTTAAAAAAAAAAAAAGAGGATTTTTATAAGCTGGGTTATGAGACGGCGGCAACTGTGGAAGAAAGGATTGGTTCCTGCGTTGTTTGAGTGGAACAATTTCACTGTTTCACTTTCAAGACTGGAGCTTTAGGAGCGGGGAAAGCAACTGATGGAGGATAACACACCGGGTGAGGAGAATGATAATATCCTCAAGGACCACAACTATCAAAGTCAAGTCAAAGTGAACTTTATTGTCATCTCAACATTATTTACAAGTATACAGACAGACGAAATTGCGAAGCTCAGGGTCCACAGTGTAACAACATGAAGTGCAAATAATAAATTAAAAATAGAATTAAAATTTAAATTAAAACACAAACAAGACAAGAAATTGTGCCAAGACAAGACAAAGAAGTAGCAGCAATATTGACGTGTAGTTAGGAATATGAACATTGATGCAATGTATGGTATTTGCAATCTAGATACATAAATATAGTCAATAGATATGTAATATAATAAATAAATAATAAATAATAGATTCAGATAATAGAGAAATTATCAGTGTATGATAATAGTTGTTTAAGAGATGTGTAAACAATGACAGGTCAGAATGTTTCACAGCAGAAGGATATCAAGAGTGTCAAAATACTTAAAGGTCAGTATGCTATGCTTCAGCTCTGGATCCAGCTGAAGTAAACCTAGCGCTTGATGAAAACATGTCTCTCAGAGAGAAGATCATCCAGCTGAGGAAACAAATTGAGACCTTTACAATGAAGTGGCGGTTTGGCATTCACAGATTTGCTGGCTCAGGCAGACACTTGCTTTTTTACAAGGCAAGATGTCCAGCAGACAGATGTTATTATGTATTGTAGCATCAGGGCCGAGTGCCATAATGGATACATTTTCTGCCCTTTTACATGGCTGTCTAAGGTGGTTTGCTATCCTTAAAAGGACTGCTTGCCTTTTTTCACACTAGTTGGAAAAACTGCGTGCAAACGTGCAGAGCTGCCGTTATTATGGGTGCTCTTGCTATTGATATTGATGATGTAATGCCAGCTCATTTTTTTGGTGACTCATCGCTCAATTCCATGCAAATTCAATTTTGTGCAAATTTTTAAACTTGTTCCCCAATTTTCCCATTTTACTCTTAAGAAAAGTTAAAAGTATGTTTGGATAACAAGTGGTATTTCAGATCCAGAAGGGTCACAGTGGCTGCAGGTTTTCATGCCAGTCACTTCCTTAATTTGTAAGAAAGCAAGAAAGGTTCTGCCAAAAGAATCTTAATTTATTTATGTTAATTTTAAGCATCTTGCTTTTTAAGACTTATAAACCTTAATTGTCTCCAGCACCCAAACAGTAAATGATCAGATTTGATCCCATCTTCACCTTTGTGTCTATCATAAAATGTATGCTTTTCAATAAAATATTTAAAAAGGACTATTCAGAGACTTGGATATTTTATTGAATTTATCCCCTGATTTGTGCTTCTCAATCTCCTTTTCACAGAGTTGCTAGGAGTGTTCATTTGTTTTCATTGCATAGGTAAAGATTGGGAAGCACGGCAGCAGCAGCAAGCGGAAGCATGGGAAAGCACAAGAGCACTATCTCACACATGCACATAGTGCTTTACAAGCACCAGAAAAGAATAGCCAAAAACTAATCAAATCCAGGGCGGCACGGTGGCACAGTGGTAGTGCTGCTGCCTCGCAATTAGGAGACCCAGGTTCGCTTCCCAGGTCCTCCCTGCGTGGGTCCTCCCCGTGTCTGCGTGGGTTTCCTCCGGGCGCTCCGGTTTCCTCCCACAGTCCAAAGACATGCAGGTTAGGTGGACTGGCGATTCTAAATTGTCCCTAGTGTGTGCTTTGTGTGTGGGTGTGTTTGTGTGTGTCCTGCAGTGGGTTGGCACCCTGCCCGGGATTGGTTCCTGCCTTGTGCCCTGTGTTGGCTGGGATTGGCTCCAGCAGACCCCCGTGACCCTGTGTTCAGATTCAGCGGGTTGGAAAATGGATGGATGGATGGATAATCAAATCCATCAATAAAGTTCGACTGGAGTACAGCCAACATCCAACGAGGAGAAGTAACCAACAGCAAGAAGATGATTACCCAGCAGGTGGAGGAGGCTTAAAATTGATAGTATCCTAGTGATTCAGCTGAATGAAGAACGCACCAAAGCTACTGCGGAAAAGGATAAAGATGAACTTGGTGCTGAATTCGTTGCATCTGTTCTCTGCTTGTTGAGGGAACATTGACATGTTGTGTGTCCAGTAGTATATATAGTTCAGGTTTTCTGGCTGACAATATAGACGGAGTTGGCCAGGGAAATATGCGATTTGGAGGACCACGTTAAGAACTTTATAGTGATCAGGCAAACCGAAAATTGGATCAGCTCAGTTTGTTAAGACAATTTGGTTACTTCTGATTCGGCTTCAGCCTCTCCAGGTCTCACTGTAGTCAGTGCGTGGCCGAAATCAGCACCACCAATTCAGCCACAGAGCGAGTGTGTAACAGTGAGATAGGGGTATAAGAAGCCAAAACTTAGTCCCTCCACACCAAGGTCACCAATTCGGACCCAGAACAGATTCCCAGCATTTTACAGTGTACCTGTGGAGCATGAGAACAATAAAGTACTCATAATTGCAATTCCACAGTGTGGAATGTTAGAATTCCAAACTATGTTAAACCAGCAGTTAATGTTAAATACCTCCAAGAGTTGAAAATATCTGACATGGAGGCTAAATTGGATCTTCTGCCAGACAAAGTATCTACCTTATTGCTGAATGTCAGCACTATGATATTTATTTAGAGCAATTTGAAGTATTAAGGGTTACTTCATCTCTCAATTTACCAAAGCCCAAAGAAAATGTCGGAACTTAATTGTGTCTGGCCTCTTACCAAGATTATATACAGGTATATAGGATGGGATTTATAGTAGATTGCGTTCCCTTCACTGCTGGTTAAAAACCTGGTGTGCAAATAAAAGCATAGCTTTTCTCAACAATTCAGATTTTTGAGAAAGGGCTGGATTTTTCAAGAGAGGTGGTCTTCATCCAAACTGGAGTGGATCTTTTCTTTATTCCAAAATATGGCAGCAAAACTGCCTAGCCGACTGATCAGAGCACCATTCTGTCCTTAGTCTTATGATCTTAAATCATTGGCCGTTGTTTATTCCCACTGTTACTATCCTGTTACACATAATCCCTGTTGTGGAGCATTTTATAAATTTAGTCTTGATGCAAATTTTAAATTACTTGATACCCAAAAAATAATGTGTATAAGTAGACCAAGAGAAAAAACAGATACAATTTACATCAGCTAATATCAAATTATAATATGACCTTGAGAGAGGCTTTAGACACAGTGGCTCCCCTTAAAACGAAATTGATCAAAGCACATAGAAACTCACCCTGGTTTAATGAGAGCACTCGAGCTCTTAAATTAAAAAGTGTTGAAAACTGGAGCATAGATGGAGAACAACACAGCTGCAGGTCTTTCAAACTGCATGGACAAAGAGTGTTATAAAATATAAAAAAGCTTTCTTTAAAGCCCACTCAGACTACTATTCTAAAATAATAGATAATCCTTGTGTACTGTTTAGAAAAGCAGCTAATTTAATAAATAGGAATTCATAACTACAGTGCAAAACACTAACAGAGATTAGCAGTACAGACTTTATGAACTTCTTTAATGAGAAAATTGAAAATATAAGATCCTAGATCTCAGCATCACATTGCAAACCTAATACTAGCTTGGCAAACGCTATATCGCCTTGCATTCAACACTTTAGAAATTTTAATCCTGTAACAGAACAGTAAGTCTTAAAATATAATTTCTAAAATGAAAGCTACTACTTGTTCCCTAGATCCAGAGCCAAAAAAACTAGTAAAAAGTGCAATAGATGTTCTTGTAGTACCAATTCTTAGCATTATCAATAGCTCATTATTGAATGGTGCAGTACCTGATGCACTAAATGTGTCAGTTATCAAACCATTAATTAAAAAGTCAGACCTAGACCCACATATTACCCTTTCTCTCTAAAATACTGGAAAAAGTAGTCAGTGATCAGCTTCAGTCTCACCTTACACATCACAATTAATTTGAGAAATTCCAGTCTGGCTTCTGCACCAGCCATAGTACAGCAATGTCACTAAATGTGTTGCAAGCAATATTCTGATATCTTCTGATGAAGGAAATTCCACTGTAATTATGTTGTTGGATTTGATCACAGGATTTGATACTATTGACAATTCTATTTTACTGCACAGTATGGAAAATGACATTAGGCTTACAGGCAATTTCCTTGCCTGGTTTAATCCCTATGTATTAAATTGATTCAAATATGTACAGAGATGTGCTGAAAGTACTCCATCATTTTACAAAAAAGTGAGATATGGTGTCTCATAGGCCTCAGTACTGGGATCTTCACTGTTTTCACTTTACATGGTTCCAGTGGAATCTATCAGAAAACATAATGTTAATTTTCACTCATACGCAGATGACACCCAGTTATAACTTTCTTTAATACCAAACAACATTTCTCCAATTGTTGTCCTTAATTAGATGCATTAGTGAGTTAAAGGGGTGGATGGATTAGAACTGCTTCTCTATGAGCACAGATAAAACAGAAAATTTTAAATATTGGAGGGAATGATGCTGATCGTAACAATATTATGTCATTATTTAACTCAGCTGGAATCATCATTTGTTTTACTGAATCAGCCTGTAATTTAGGCTTTATCTTTGGCACTAGAATGTCATTTAAACTGCAGATTATAAAGCCGTCCAAAACATGTTTTTCCATCTTAAAAATGTTGGAAAAATAAGGTGTTTTATAATTTTGCAGGATACTGAGAAATTCATTTAAGCATCGGTTTCTAGTAGAATTGACTGCTGCCGTGTGGTGTTCACTATTTGTTCAAATTGCTCTTTTTATATCTTTGAATTAATTCAAAATGCTGCTGCAAGAATCTTTACAAGAACAAGAAAATACAAAAACACAAGTCCAGTTCTTAAAGACTTACACTTTTATACCCTGAGTAGGGCTGCTGATTAGCTGTGTGTATACTGTTACATTATTAGTCATTAGTCCTAAAATATAAGTAATAAGAGATTTATAAACTGTTACTAATGCTCAACTACTTTGTTACTCTTTTTCTTACTCACTCACATGTGGTACTTGATGCCAATGCTGTACTGCCAAGTTGATTGCCAGCTTTTGGAAAAGTCATCTCTGATAAAAGAGAACTGGAATCATCGGGCAGAGGGTTCCATTCATCAGATTGGCCAGCCCAGTACTGATTAAACTGTGGAATGGCCAATAGAGAGAAGGCAGCTTGTAGGCCTAGGTCTCCAGAACTCTGAAAAATGTGTATCCTCATATGTAATAATTCTGTATCTTGTGATTGATATAATCAATTCTTACATTTTCCTTTGTAGTTTGTACTAACACTATTGTACTACTGTACAGTACTATTGTATTATATTCCTGAGGTCTGAGGTGACAACGACAGATTGGCTGTCTAGCCCAGTGAAGAGAATTACTTGTGTTGTGTGTATTGTATTTACCCTGTTTTTGACACCTATTGCACACCCAACATACTTGGAAAAGGGTCTTTCTCTGAATTGCCTTTCCCAACATTTCTTTGATTTGTTTTTTACCTACAAAAATATTTTTTGGGAGTTTTTTCTTGTCTTTTTAGGGAGTCTTGTTAAAGCTCACTGCAGCACTCTTTGTGTGGTTTTGGGCTATACAAGAAATAAATTGTTGTTGTTAGACGATGACACTGCTTCACCACAAGATGGACCTTCCAGATACAGGTGCATTATGCTACAATCAATTGAATCCCTAGGACTACAGGCAGGTGAACTCCATTGAAATGATTATATGACTTCTAAAACTAAATTACTTGAACCAGTGATGATTTAGGTTTGCCATGTGAGAGGGGATGAAAATGTATGCAGTTACTGTACTTTATGTTTAATATTAAATTAATTTAAATCACTTTTTAGAAATCTGTTTATACTTTGACATTAAAGCCAAAGAATAAATCCTTTGTGCAATCAAGTGACAAGTAGTAAACAAAAGGATCAAGTATACATTTAATTGTGCATATGCTAAGTGGCAAATTTAATCTGCTCAATTTAGGGTCACAGGGTAGCGATAAGCAGAGTGAAGCCTCACGAAGCATAGAAACATTTGAATCATTTGTGTCGGTAATGGAATCAAAGCTTCAAAGCATTTGACACTCACCTCTCTAGTGACACCTCCTGGCCATTTTCATTAATATTACACAAACTCATGATCAAATTCAATGACGTCTGTTAAAACTGTATTGCTTTTACTTTTTCGCTGCTGCAGCCTGGCAACGAAGGAAAGGGTTAGTTAGTGGCTTTCAGTGTCTGATGTCCAAAAAAAAAAAAAAAAAATCATATATATTAGTGCTAGGCAGTATACCGGTTCATACCAAAAACTGTTTTTTATTTTTGTTATGATATGGATTTTTCATATACTGCAACACCAGTTTAAATAGCCTAAGCAACATTCGGAATGTGGCGCAGCTGGAAACTGTTTAAAGGGGTACCTTTTTCACTGCTGCAACGGAGTACATGTGTTAGAGAGGGTATTGAACGGTGAAAATGGACAGAGAACATTCTGAAACTGAAGACGTAGCAGACGATAAAGTTGAACATGATGACACAGAAGAACTTTTGCTGAAAAAAGGAGCTGTGTCTGTTGTCTAGAGATACTTTGGTTTTAATAGGTCGGATGTAGACCATTATGTTAAAATGTGTAAATACTGTTTCTATACTACTGGATAATACTGCAAGCCAAGTTGTACTTGTTTTATTATTTTTTTCAATACTGTGTAATGTACCTGGGTACTGTGTAATAGTGTGACGACATGTTGACTTTATTCTCGACATTTCTACTTTATTCTCGCCATTTATGTCGAGATTAAAGTCGACATGTTGACTTTATTCTCGTAATTTGTCATTAAAGTAGAACATCGTAAACTAAACTTCATCTTAAAATGAATATTTCATTTACTAGATTTTCTCAAACCCCGTCATAAGTTATGTAGCACATTAAATGCTTTGTGTTAAGTGTTTCCCGAGCCATGTTAATCACTATGTGCTTCTTAAACGGACTTCCTCTTGCACTAAGAGGAGGTGCAGGCAGTGATCATCAAACAGAATACATTAATTTCATGATATTCCTGCTCCCAGAACATTTAGAATGCTAAGATAAATACTTGATATCATTTTCATGATGAAATGCATTAAAGCATGTATTAATCATGTAGGGGCACGGTGGTGTGGAGGGTGCACTGCTACGTTACAGCAAGGGGTCCCGGGTGTTCCCTGCCTTGAATTTGCATGTTTTTCTGGTGGGTTTACTCAGCATGCTTCTGTTTTTTTCAAAGTGATGTAGGATGTGGGGTTTTGTTATGCTATATTGACCCTGCTAGTGTATGTATTGCTTGTATTCACCCTGCGATGTGCTGGCGATCCGTTCAGGATTTGCTCCTGCCTCGCACACAATGCTTGCTGGGATGGGTGCAACCCTGAATGGATGGCATAATTAAGCATGTATAACGAAGATTTTCTTAAAGTTCTGAACACTCCATGGTCTAAGTTTATAACTAGTTTTAATTTCACAAAGACATTTATCGTGTGGCGATTGGTTATGTGGAGAAAGAAAAAGGAAGGATAGGAACTGGGGTTTTGGTACGTCGGAGAGAGACAGAACACATTCAATAAAGAAAGCCTTCTGAGAAGAACATCCATTGAATTCTGTGTTCATGTCTCCGACCACCAGATCACAAACCCAATATTTACACAATATTTAAGTTAAACCTGTGCAATACCCATTCATACATCCAGTTTTTTTGAGCCTCGTCACACCTGCCATAAAGTTCTCTACACTGAACGTACACCTGGGGACCCCTTACTGCGAGAGAGCAGCACTACCGCCGCACAACCGTGCATGTTTAATACCTCCTTTCATGCATTTCATCATGAAAAAGTATCTTAGAATTCTACATTTTCAAAGAGCAAGAATATCATGAAGTGAATGTATTCTGTGTGGCAATCGCTGCCTGCGCCTCCTCTTAGTGCAGAGGAAATCAGTTTAAGAAGCATGTAGCGATTAACAACTGGGTCGGGGAACACTTAACACAAAGCATTTAATGTGCTACATTAACTTATGATGGGGTTTGAGAAAATCTAGTAAATTAAACATTGATTTTAGGATGAAGTTTAGTTTACAACATTCTACTTTAATGACAAAATAAACTGAGAATAAAGTGGAAATGTCGACTTTAATCTCAACATAAACGGCGAGAATAAAATATAAATGTCAAGAATAAAGTCAACATGTCGACTTTATTCTCGACATAGTTTTTTCTTTTTTCTTCACTGTGTCCGTATTTTTTTTCTTCACCGTGGCCCTAATACGCTTCCGTAGGGCTATACCACAAATAACATTATAAATGCAAGCTGCAGTTTTATTATTTATGTATATAGCTTAGCTTGAAGCAAGGTTTATATTAATGCAGTTTGCCTTAATGACGGTTCAGTTGGTAAAGATGTCATCACCAAGTTGCACTTGTTTTATTTTATTTTAATTTGGTGAATACTGTTTAATACACCTGGGCTTGAAGTCTTGGAAGTAATAGTATTATTACTGGAAGTTGCACTATTATTTATTGTATTGTTATTATTTATTAGTTTAAATATTATGCAGTTTAATGATGGTAAAGTTGTTTAAAAAGTCACTTTAACGTGTCAATGGACAGAGATTGTTAACATTAACAAAGCGTAGTTGGTTTACAAAAAATATTTACTATTTATTCCTTTTCTAAGACATGTTCAGTGCAATACAACTTTTGACAAGCACCTCTGGATATTTTACTAAGTCTAAATGCCTCTTTAGATGGTTGAAAATATGTTGTCAAAATTTTGTTTGTTTGCAAACTTTGTTAAAAAAAGGCTCTATATTTTGACTGCATCTGTCATGCAATGTGATTCCTTCTCTTCATTAGTGCCACCCCCTTGAAAACTATCACTTTATGGGGCCATGCAAACCTGTATTAATACTTGTGTGCACATTAAAATGTTTTTTGTACAATTCTCCAATAATAATATTGTTCTGGTTCTAATTGTTTTTGCAAACCTTTGTAATCCTAATATAAAAATCCTAATGCTACTGCTGCAAGCAGGAAGCCATGTGACAGGAGGCAGGAAGTAGGAAGTAGGAAGTGAGTGCAGCAGCAGTAAGCATGGTGTTTGTTCTCTCAAACAATCCTTCGCCATCCTGCTTAGTTAGCCCTTGTGAAGGCATTCCCTGTAAGTTCTGTTTTTTCTAGTTTTATAGCCTTTGTTTAAGTAACTGGTTAAGGAGTGTCAAAGTAAATGTTGTATTTCATTACATAAATTTACTGAGCTTTCGGCTGTTAAGCTCTTAGTTATAAATGCTGCTGTATTTACTCTATGTTACTTATACAAGTACTTATTAGTGTTTGTTTGTATTTGTATTTACAGTTTCACACCATTTTTGTAATTAAACATTCTCTACATCACTTCATGGTTCCGGGAATTATTGCATGAAGGTGTTTAGCTTGCTGGATAATTGAACAGGAGATTCAGTGAGGCCAGTACAAATATAATAATCAATAATCACAATACAATAACACAATCCTCCACTCCCAGCAGCTCTGTTACAAACCCTTCCAACTCCGGCTCAGCTTGCTGGGTTTCCCATAGTCCTTTTTATATTCCTTGACCCGGAAGTGTTCCTTCTCTTTTCCGGGTCAAACGCCACATCCTCAGTCCTCAAGTAGCCCGGAAGTACTGCGGGTTTCCGTCCTCGTGATTCTGAAGTACTTCCAGGTTGTAGTAAGAATAGGAGTCACCAGGTTCTTTGTGCGTTCCCCCTGGCAGAACCCACAGCACCCAACAGGGCTGAGAAAACGGACTCCATGTCCCAGGATGCCCTGAGGGAATCTGGGGAACCGTTGCCATCCAGGGGAGCTGCCATCTAGCATCCGGGGGGAGGCAGTGTCCTGAAAAGGCTGCTCTTCTCCCTTCTTCCCATTCTAGGACGTCCCGGCTGGACTGAACCACCGGCCGTCCATCACAGTACTCCTCCCCCAGCTGAGCATCATAATGCGAAGTGGCCAGCCCCGCTAGGGTAGTCTTTTCTCGGGAGGGACTGTTTGCACTGACCGGACCATGGCTTTTTCCTGAAAGACAAGAGCAGGAGAACAACGGGGAGACATTGCACTTTTGTTTCCTTTTAGCAACCTCCCTGGTTCTCCCTGGACATTCTCACCATAAGTGGCCTGGCTGATGGCATTCATAACATAGCTTCCTTCCTGACTGTAATGTCCTGCGGGACTGCAAGCAGGCTGGTAACGCCCGTGTTGCCCTTTGTCCAACTGAGGGCGGACTATCTCCCCACCCACGTGGAGAGCGTCCCCTCCACAAACAAGAACTCACTGTTCTATGCTCTTTGTCAGGAGCTCCCTGCTTTTCCTGTGGGTTTTCCTTTTTTCTCTGGGGCTTGCTCACAGTTTGGGTCTCCCTATGAGTAAGAGAGAGATCCTTTACTGTCTGCACCCCTTTATCTTTGGGTGAGACCTGCGCCGATGTCTTAAGGTTCGAGAAAACCCGGAAGTCAGCACTAGCCCGCTGCTCTGAAACCCCTGCTCCTTCCATCGGACTCTAGGTCATCATCCCCCTTTCAGTTGTGGGACTCGAGATTACTTGGCAGCCGATACTAGCCAATCATGCTGCCTTTGTACTCTGCGTCCTGACTTCATGTACGGTACCAGTAAAACCCACCTGTACCGCCGAATTTGTCATCTGAGGAAGCTCCCGTCCGAAGCAGTGTAAACAATCATCCACCCGCCTTAAAGGTTCCTCAGCCATCACTCCCAATTCTTCGATGATCTTTTTCATCTAGGTGATGACCAGAAAAAGGCTTTTTACAGGTTGAATTACCTTTTCTAGCTCCCGCACATTAAAGTCCTTTTCCTGATCGGCTGGAGACAAGTTCGGATTTTCAAAAACTCTGTCCTCCAGCCGCGAGCCGACAAGTGTCTCCTGCGCCTGTGCAGTTGGGCCTCGCACTGCCTTTTGGGAATTGGAGTTTCGGAGACTAACTTCAAGCCGACCGCGATCCGCCTGACTCATTTTTTCGGCGGATTGATCGGTCACTCCCCGAACCTCCTTACCTTCTTCTATGGTGTGCGATGCTTTGTTCGCCTTCCCCTCCCTTTTCGGGAAATCCGTGAACGGCAGGCTGTCTTTATTCCAGAAAATGGGCCGCTGTTGATCTCCTCTATCCCGTGATGCCTCGGGTCTGGTCATGTGTCCGTTGCTGGCAGACTGCATGCTGAAGTCTTCCGTGTTCTGACGTCCCTCAGAAAGCGCACAACTATCTTTGGGAGGATTCTTCGTCTTTATTACGAACTCCGGATGAGTTCCTTCTACCAGGTATGAGCACGGGACAAAGTGTGTTATTTTGAAGACGTTTTCAATCCCTTCCCCGGCACATACCTCGTCTTGGATGACATCACCCGGAACATTTTCCTCCCGTAAGGCATTGTCACTCGTCTTTGACACAGGAGACATCGAGCGCCTGACTTCTCTCCGCACTGTTGGTTTTTTTAATCTTCTTTTTTCGCATGTCAGACCGGTAAATGGGCTTGGTGGTTCCCGTGTGTCTCTATCTGTGAGTTATCCATCCATCCATCCATTTTCCAACCCACTGAATCCAAACACAGGGTCACGGGGGTCTGCTGGAGCCAATCCCAGCCAACACAGGGCACAAGGCAGGAACCAATCCTGGGCAGGGTGCCAACCCACCGCAGGACACACACACAAACACACCCACACACCAAGCACACACTAGGGCCAATTTAGAATCGCCAATCCACCTAACCTGCATGTCTTTGGAATGTGGGAGGAAACCGGAGCGCCCGGAGGAAACCCACGCAGACACGGGGAGAACATGCAAACTCCACACAGGGAGGACCCGGGAATCGAACCCAGGTCCCCAGGTGTCCCAACTGCGAGGCAGCAGCGCTACCCACTGTGCCACCGTGCCACCCTCTGTGAGTTATGTCCACGTAAATTTTTAAAAGGTTTTCTGACCAAAAACGACGGTCAGAATCCTGCCGACTACGCCAATTGTGGACGCTAGGGGTCGCTGTTGCCCCTTGAAACCCACCAATTTGAACTAATTAATTTTGAGAGATACTGTGGAAGGATCGCATAAGAGATCTGTACGGGTATCATCCCCACTTAGAATCGCCATCAAAATGCGATGACCCTCTGCAGTTCGCATACCAGGAGAAAGTGGGAGCGGAGGATGCCATCATCTACATGCTACACCGATCCCTCTCCCACTTGGACAGAGGCAGTGGTGCTGTAGGAATTATGTTTCTGGACTTCTCTAGCGCCTTCAACACAATCCAACCTCTGCTCCTTAGGGACAAGCTGACAGAGATGGGAGTAGATTCATACCTGGTGGCATGGATCAAGGACTATCTTAAAGACAGAACTCAGTATTCGCGTCTCGGGAACTGCAGGTCTGACATTGTGGTCAGCAACACAGGAATGCCGCAGGGGACTGTACTTTCTCCGGTCCTGTTCAGCCTATATACATCGGGCTTCCAATACAACTCAGAGTCCTGCCATGTGCAAAAAGTTCGCTGACGACACTGCTATCGTGGGCTGCATCAGGAGTGGGCAGGAGGAGGAGTATAGGGACCTAATCAAGGACTTTGTTAAATGGTGCGACTCAAACCACCTACACCTGAACACCAGCAAAACCAAGGAGCTGGTGGTGGATTTTAGGAGGCCCAGGCCCCTCATGGACCCCATGATCATCAGAGGTGACTGTGTGCAGAGGGTGCAGACCTATAAATACCTGGGAGTGCAGTTGGATGATAAATTGGACTGGACTGCCAATACTGATGCTCTGTGTAAGAAAGGACAGAGCCGACTATACTTCCTTAGAAGGCTGCCGTCCTTCAACATCTGCAATAAGATGCTGCAGATGTTCTATCAGAAGGTTGTGGCGAGCGTCCTGTTCTACGGGTGGTGTGCTGGGGAGGCAGTATAAAGAAGAGAGACAACTCACGCCTGGACAAACTGGTGAGGAAGGCAGGCTCTATTGTAGGCATGGAGCTGGACAGTTTGACATCCGTGGCAGAGCGTTAACATTATTCAAAGTTATTGACTGTCTGTATACTGACATATTAAATTATCAATCTTTAATTTAATATTTTCTTTATCAGTATGCTGCTGCTGGAGTATGTGAATTTCCCCTTGGGATTAATAAAGTATCTATCTATCTATCTACCTACCTACCTACCTAATTGCGGAAGGCAGCTCACGTATTTACATTAATCCATGTTCTAGCCATTTCCATTTGACGTCCATGAATCCCGCCACTGAATAAGGTGATAACAAACCCAGTGTGGCAGATCAGGTTGAATTTGCTTTGCTGCACCAAACATTCAAAGATATAAATCCGGAGCAAATAAGAGAGGCTGAGAGACACAGCGCAGATCAGTCACTGACACACTGTCACACAGACACACACAGGATACTCCAAGGTGAGCACTGCATGTATCAAGTGATCCACACTCCGTAGTTGAAATCAACTGCACTGTATATGTAAAGTGTAATGTGAATAAAAGTACGTGCTGCACAACTAATTACAATTGTCTTTCAAACAAAAAGAGCAGTCACTTTAGACGCCTTTGTGGTAAAAAGAGAACCTGGCGATTTTTATGGAGGTTGGCTTTAAAGATCCTCTTGAGTGCTGAGGTAACAAAAAGCAACGGGATAACACATCTGGACATGCTCTCGAAAAAGCATTTCCTTTTACCAGCAGCATTCCCTCCCTTGTGAACACATTGTTCAAGGTCCGCATAGGTGATCAGTAAAAACTTGTCTTAGTCACAGCACAGTATAATAATAAAACATTTCCTTAAACAAATAGTTGTCCTGTCTGAATTATTCTTAAGCAATCTTTCAGTTACAGAGGTGCAATCCTAGTCACTAACACATTTACCGTGTAGCCCCCCCCCCCCCCCCCAACACTTAAAGAAAAAACACATTCCACCTGATTAATTTAATATTTAAAAATTTAGACCCCTAAACCCACCATCAACAACCACAATAACAGTTGAAATAGTCACTCAAATGATTTGTTTCATTATAAATATGAAACAAGATGCACATTGAGACACATGTTTGATATATCTTGTAATAAGGCGCTATAAAAGATAACATTCTAAGAGAATGCTTTGGAACTACAGACTGGGATATCCTGTAGGGATCACATAGTGAGAACATTGAGGAGGTTGTTGACTGCACTACCAACTACATCAACTTCTGTATGGACATTGTAATTCCAGTAAGAACTGTATGCTGCTATGCTAACAACAAGCCATGGATTACAAGTGACATCAAGGGCCTTTTGAACCAGAAGAAAAGGGCTTTTAAAAGCGGTGACAGCATGAGCTCAAGCGCATGCAGAAGGAACTCCAAGTCCAGCTCAGGGCGGCGAAGGAGCAGTACAGGAGAAAGCTGGAGCAGAAGTTGCAGAATAACAGCATGAAGGAAGTGTGGGATGGGATGAATATCATCACTGGCTGCAGCTCGAAGCGGGGTGTCACCATCGAGAGAGACGTGAAGAGAGCAAACCAAATGAACAACTTCTTTAACAGGTTTGACCACACTAACCCACTCTCACTCTCACCTCGGAGTACTGCACCTTCCACACATCCTTCTGCTGATACCAGCATAGGAGAGGCATCCCCACCCATAATTACAACAGCGCAGGTGCGCAGAGAGCTGAGGAGACTTTGTACCAGCAAAGCAGCGGGTCCAGATGGAGTATCGCCATGACTGCTGAAGGTCTGTGCATCGGAGCTGGGGGGTCCTCTACAGCGCATCTTCAACATTAGCCTGGAACAGGGGAGAGTCCCGAGGCTTTGGAAAACATCTTGCATCACCCCAGTCCCAAAGGTATCACGTCCTAGTGAGCTGAATGACTTCCGGCCTGTTGCTCTGACATCACATGTGATGAAGACCATGGAGAGGCTGCTGTTTCACCACCTGAGGCCACAGGTTCAACACGCCCTCGACCCTCTGCAGTTTGCATATCAGGAGAAGGTGGGAGCGGAGGATGCCATCATCTATATGCTACACCAATCCCTCTCCCACTTGGACAGAGGCAGTGGTGCTGTAAGAATTATGTTTCTAGACTTCTCTAGTGCCTTCAACACAATCCAACCTCTGCTCCTTAGGGACAAGCTGACAGAGATGGGAGTAGATTCATACCTGGTGGCATGGATTGTGGACTATCTTAAAGACAGACCTCTGTATGTGCGTCTTGGGAACTGCACGTCTGACATTGTGGTCAGCAACACAGGAGCGCCAAAGGGGACTGTACTTTCTCCGGTCCTGTTCAGCCTATATACATCGGACTTCCAATACAACTCAGAGTCCTGCCACGTGCAAAAGTTTTCTGATGACACTGCTATCGTGGGCTGCATCAGGAGTGGGCAGGAGGAGGAGTATAGGAACTTAATCAATGACTTTGTTAAATGGTGCGAATCAAACCACCTACACCTGAACACCAGCAAAACCAAGGAGCTGGTGGTGGATGTTAGAAGGCCCAGACCCCTCATGGACCCCATGATCATCAGAGGTGACTGTGTACAGATGGTGCAGACCTATAAATACCTGGGAGTGCAGCTGGATGATAAATTAGACTAGACTGCCAATACTGATGCGCTGTGTAAGAAAGGACAGAGCTGGTTATACTTCCTTAGAAGGCTAGCGTCCTTCAACATCTGCAATAAGATGCTGCAGATGTTCTATCAGACGGTTGTGGCGAGTGCCCTCTTCTACGCGGTGGTGTGCTGGGGAAGCAGCATTAAGAAGAAAGACGCCTCACGCCTGGACAAACTGGTGCGGAAGGCAGGCTCTATTGTTGACATGAAGCTGGACAGTTTAACATCTGTGGCAGAGCGACGGGTGCTAAGCAGGCTCCTATCAATTATGGAGAATCCACTGCATCCACTAAACAGTGTCATCTCCAGAGAGAAGAGCAGCTTCAGCAACAGACTGCTGTCACTGTTCTGCTCCACTGACAGACTGAGAAGATCGTTCCTCCCCCAAACTATGCGACTCTTCAATTCCACCCGAGGGGGTAAACGTTAACATTATTCAAAGTTATTGTCTGCTTTTACCTGCATTATTATCAATCTTTAATTTAATATTGTTATTTTGTATCAGTATGCTGCTGCTGGAGAATGTGAATTTCCCCTTGGGATTAATAAAGTATCTATCTATCTATCTATCTATCTATCTATCTATCTATCTATCTATCTATCTATCTATCTATCTATCTATCTATCTATCTATCTATCTATCTATCTATCTATCTATCTATCTATCTATCTATCTATCTATCTATCTATCTATCTATCTATCTAAGCCCGACCCGACAAAGACTGACAACGGAGGAGCGTTGAAATAAACCAAAAGAATTTATTTTCCTTCTTCAGATGGAGGCCCGCGTCTTCCCCATATCCTTCAGCCACAACACAGTCCCACAAAACCACAAGCACAAATAAACTCCTCCACTACTCCTTGGCAGCTTTGTCTTCCTCCTCCCGACACTGGCTCCCGGAGTGGTGGCTGGTGCATCCTTTTGTAGCTCACCAGGGAGTCCTTTAGGTGCTTGACCACCTGCTTCTGGTTGCACCTCTGGGTGTGGCTGAACCAAGCCCCAGACGGGCCCAGGAACCCCTGCAGCGCCTCCTGGCAGCCACCCTGGATCCCAACAGAGCTGTGGAGAACTCCATCTCCCATAGAGCCCTGTGGGTATCTGAGGCACCACAGTCACCCAGGGGGGCTGCCACCAAGTGGTCCGGGGGAGGTACTGTGCAGCCCATGCTTGCTCCTCTGAACATGTACAGAATGGGCATCCCGGCAATCCAACCCCACTTCGATAGCTCGCCTTGCTCGCTATAGGTCCACAGTGGAATTTTCTGTTACATGAAAAAAAAAAAAAAAAGGAAAAACAGACTCTTCTGGGTAACAATTCCAATTGGGTGGGACCCTTATTATGGGGGCAGCAACGCTACTACTGCATCACTACTGTTTTTAACAGGGTGAATGTATATAATGTATATTTTTTATGTATGTAGTAGGGGGCGCTGCCCCCTGCTTGCTTCGCTCGCCAATCCCCGGGTTTGGTTAACCGGAATTACAATTTAAAGAGATTTTTTCATGGGAATTGTTACATATGCATTATGTTCACTTTTACTTTAATACTTCAGTAAAAACAATATTTGGAATTAACTTTTCTTCAAGATTGCATTGAATTTTGATTCCTTGTTTAGTCTTACACGGTGATAACGCAACATAGAACTGCCCGTGAGTGAATATCGTTTCTTTCTCTCTTATAAATAAACCAACTTTTTTGAATGTTTGCTCTTGTGATTTGTTAATTGTAATTGCAAAATCTATTATCACAGGAAACTGTAAACGTTTTAATACAAATGGCATATCAATCTCCTTTTGTGTCTAATGTTATTCACAGAATATGTACATTACCTTTGTCGCCTGTTAAAATTTTACGTTAGAATTGTTGTACCTATTTTCAATACAACTAATCTTGTCCCATTGCATAGCCCACCACTAATACATAAATTATGCAATAACATCATGATGGGAAACCGGACGGTGTTAATGCTTGTAGATATTCTATTGGATATTGTAAATTGATGTTTTCATCTTCCGCACTATCACCACCAACTGCTTCAGCATAGTCTATTGATATGCATTTCACCTATTTGCCATGTAACCGATCGACTATTTGCGCGTTAATTCGTTTGACTTCATCGTTTCTTGCTAGGATTGCTCACATACTCATTTTTTCTGTTGATAATCCTTCCATCTATAGTTAGAACATCTTTATACAACGTTGCTCCTTTCAATTCATGTAACAACAATTTTAAATGAAACCGTTCAATATCTTTTGGTGATACAATATTTAATAAAACAACACTTTTGCAATTAATTTTTCTTGGATGCCACACTCTTTTGTTTCTGCCACGTGTAATGTTGAGGAATCTGTGCATACATATATGATTTTGCATTTACGTCTGTTTTGTTAAGTTCAAATTAAGCCAATAATTTTGTATTTCTATTTTTCACTACCTCTAAAGCTTCTGCATCTTCTCCCTCTTTTAATTGAATCATATTCTGACCTGGCAAATGAATCGGTAATAATTCAACAGAATGATTTTAAACTAGCATTCACAATTCCATTAAATACTACCTGCTTTCCATTGCACTGACATAACCAGTATCTAAAAATGCTTAAACTTTCTCCTGAGACTGTTCTTTCAATAAAGTTACACGTACTCTATCGTGCCTTTTATGAATGTACTTGTAGATGTACTTAATCCTCATAACCGATGCACAATACTCGACATTAATATGACAATTGAATCGTTTGAGCAAATACAGGTTATATGGTACAATCATTGAATTATCAAACATCACAATTTTACCATCTTTCTTTCCGTTATAAGTGTGTTGTTCGTGACGATTATCTCTTCGGCAATAATCAGGAAAGCCAGCCTTAGTCATATCTTTCGGCAATAATCAGGAAAGCCAGCCTTAGTCATATCTGTTGTTTGAATGAATGCTTTTGGAAATTTCTTTAAACACTTTTTTTCTTTTGAGTCCCAACAAACAAAAGCTTTTAAATGTGGTCCTTGAGACATGTGTTTAAAGACTTTGTACCATAATTCAGGATAGGTTTCTCTGTTTTGAATTTCAGCACAGACAAACCGATCTACATCATCAGCAGTTAATAATTTATTTTGCAAAGTAATCAATAAATGCATGTGAGACAAACCCCGTTTTTGATAATCAATCATGTAAATGTATGCTCTGATTTGACCGAACACCGTTTCAAGTTCTTTAAATAAAAATAAGACTTTCTGATAAAACAATCTTTCAAGCCAATGTAGCTGGTGGCATTGTTCTCAAGAATCTGCGGATTTCTGGCCATTGTGGATTGCACATCATTGTAATAAGTAAATCTGGCCGACCGATAGTTCGGGATATTGCCATTGCATCATATGTTGCAATGCTCTTGGACTACCTTGATATGATGATGGTAATATTACTGCTTTAACTATTTTGAATTTGTCTGAACTATTGATATTTGAATTTTGAATGTGAGAATGGAACATATGCAATGTCTCATTGGTACGTTTTGCTTGATTTGATTTAATAAAGAAGAGACAATTAGCTTTGATTTTTAGATACGCATTAATAATGTAATGTTGCGACAGACATTGAGATGAAAGAAGTGGGTTAAATACATTGGAACAAATTGCTAATTTGGACCCGAAATATTGTGTGGGTGATATTCGTTTTTCAGAATGCGTTTGTTTCATATTGTATGACCATCCTGTTTCACCATCTGAGAACAAAAAAGAAAAAATAATCTAGGTGCAAATTCAGAAAATAAGGCAAGTATCAGCCTGTAACAAGTGGAACTGAAACAAAGCATGTCCAATCGGGCTCAGAATTAAAAGACAGAGTAAAAGACAAAGTAGAACTTCATAAAGACATTCACAAATGTTGGCGCTATACACATACAGATTATGAAAGCAGGACAATTCGAAAGGCTCAAAAAAAAAAACATATGCGCGATACAAATGTGGAGAAAGAATATGAAAGTAGGAAAATTAGAAAGTATAAAAAAAAGAAAGTAAAGATCGCAGTAGCGCAAACAAATGGAAATTAATACTCGAAAAAGGGAAAATAATCAACACGGACCAGGTGTCATTGAAAAAAAAGGAGGACAAAGCGAGGTCAGAAATAAAAGACAGAGTAGAAAACAAAGTAAAATGTCATAAAGAGGTTACAAAACAAAAGGGCCAAACACATGCAGAGCAGGTTAGAGATAATTCAGGATAGGTTTCTCTGCTTGGAATTTCAGCACAGACAAAGCGATCTACATACATCATCATCAGTTAATAATTTTTTTTCCAAAGTAATCAATAAATGCATGTAAGGTAAAACACGTTTTTGAAATTCTCTGACTTAAACTTCAAAGCCTTACAATATTTACATACTTCTGACATATCACCATTGTCCATATATTTGATCTCTATTCATCTTTTCATTATTTCTCCGAGTAATAATTTCTCTTTCTTTGCGCTAATGCTTTACTTTTTTTTTTGACACTGTCGGTTTTTTTCTGCTTTCATATTCTGTATCTTGCTCTGCATGTGTTTTGTGCCTACGTTTTTTGAGTCTTTTGAATTCCAGTTTTCATTATCTCTAACCTGACAAAGTCATTAAACACATGTCTCACTGACCTCATTTAAAAGATTCAGCAAATTGGGACTTGAAAGATTCCAAATATTGTTTTTACATAAGTTCTGCAATAAAAGTGAAACTAATGAAATAGGAACAATTCAAAGAAAAAAAAAACCTTAAAAGTGTGTATTTGGAAAACCAAACACGGGGGTTGGCGAGCGAAGCGAACAGGGGGCAAAGCCCCCTAGTAATATATATATATATATATATGTGTATATATATATATATATATATATATATATATATATATATATATATATATATATATATATATATATATATATACACAGTATATATATATATATATATATATATACACAGTATATATATATATATATATATATATATATATATATATATATACAGTAATCCCTCGCTATATCGCGTTTCGACTTTCGCAGCTTCACTCTATCGCGGATTTTATATGTAAGCATATTTAAATATATATCGCGGATTTTTCACTGGTTCCTGGGGTTTCAGTGGACAATGGGTCTTTTAATTTCTGGTACATGCTCCCTCAGTTGGTTTGCCCAGCTGATTTCATACAATGGATGGCTGAGAAGCTACCCAATCAGAGCACGTATTACGTATTAAATAAAACTCCTCAAATACATTGTGAGCACGGGGGCTGTTCGCACCCCTAGAGGATACGGCCGCTTGTCTAAAAAACGCTGAAAGACTACCTTCACATTGCTCCCTTCCTTGCTGGGCTTACTTGGGGTAACTTTGTTGCGCGATATGCTTCCTGCACGGTGCTTCGCATACTTAAAAGCTCAAGCAGCCCTATTGATTTTTGATTGTTTGCTTTTCTCTCTCTCTCCCTTGCTCTGACATTCTCTGCTACTGACGGAGGGGGTGTGAGCAGGCAGTCTGTTTGCACCCCTAGAGGATACGGACACTTGTCTAAAAAATGCTGAAAGACTACCTTCACATTGCTCCCTTCCTTGCAGCTGCTTTGTCAAGCGACATGCTCCCCGCACGGTGCTTTGCATACTTAAAAGCCCAAAAAGCACCTATTGATTTCTGATTTTTTGCTTTTCTCTCTCTCTCTCTGACATTCTCTGCTCCTGATGCGCAGTCCTTTGAAGAGGAAGATATGCTTGCATTCTTTTAATTGTGAGATGGAACTGTCATCTCTGTCTTGTCATGGAGCATGTTTAAACTTTTGAAAAAGAAACAAATGTTTGTTTGCAGTGTTTGAATAAAGTTCCTGTCTCTCTACAACCTCCTGTGTTTCTTTGCAAATCTGTGACCCGTGCATGACAATATAAAAATAACCATATAAACATATGATTTCTACTTCGCGGATTTTCACCTTTTGCGGGGGGCTCTGGAATGCAACCCCCGCGTTCGAGGAGGGATCACTGTATATACACACACACACACACACATACACATATATATATATATATATATATATATATATACAGTATATATATATATTGTCACAGGTGGCTGGGGGTGGTAGACCAACCACAAGCGTTACCTGGTAGGTAACCACCCACACAATTCAGGTCGTCGAGACTCAGACTACGAATGCAATGAATGTAATTACTCCAGACCTACAGGCTGTCAAATAAACGAACCACACGCCGTGGCGCAGCGTAAAGGGGCTTCGTCTCTGACGCTGACGTCCGAGGTTTGATTCCCCGAGAGGGAAGCAGTAGAGTGTGTACGCCTGATGAGCCCAAATGAGGGCGAAACACGTGTCGCGTACTCTGCATTATTTGACAGTAAACTATGCAACATTCCATGATCTGCTTCTCGCAACTGAAAGAGGGCACCGTGGCGGATGTTTGCCGAATGGCAGACCAACCATAAGCGTTACCTGGTAGGTAACCACCCACACAATTCAGGTCGTCGAGACTCAGACTATGAATGCAATGAATATACATACATATATACATATACACACATACATATATATATATACATATATAAATATAAATATACACATACACATAGTATATAAACACCAGGGTAAAGTCCCAATATTAGATTTATTACAATAATAATGTGCACAAAGCACCTCCACACCCAAAATACTCACTAATAAATCAATACAATCAATTATTACAATCCTCCAATCCACCCAGCAGCTCTGTCGCACTCCCTCCCAACTCGAGCTCAGTCTGCTGGGGTTTCCCATAGTCCTTTTATATTCCTTGACCCGGAAGTGCTTCTGTCACTCAGTCCATGTGATTTCATAGCACTTCCGGGTCAGATGAAAACTTCTTCTTTTCTTCAGCCCAGAAGTACTTCATTCCTTCCGTCTCCGTGATTAGAGAGTACTCCCGGGCTATAATAAAAACCATTGTGTCTCCCTGCAGCGTCCCATGGCGGCTCCCACGGTATCCAGCAAGGCTTTGCAATAAAACTCCATTGTCCATGATGCCCTGCTGGAATTCGGGACACCTCCATGTTGCAGGGAGGACTCCATCTAGCGGCGTGGGGGTATTGGTCGGGATAAACTGCTGGCCATATATCACATCACATACATATATATATATATATATATATATATATACAGTGCATCCGGAAAGTATTCACAGTGCATCACTTTTTCCACATTTTGTTATGTTACAGCCTTATTCCAAAATGGATTAAATTCATTTTTTTCCTCAGAATTCTACACACACACCCCATAATAACAACGTGAAAAAAGTTTACTTGAGGTTTTTGCAAATTTATTAAAAATAAAAAAATGAGAAATCACATGTACATAAGTATTCACAGCCTTTGCTTAATACTTTGTCGATGCACCTTTGGCAGCAATTACAGCCTCAAGTCTTTTTGAATATGATGCCACAAGCTTGGCACACCTATCCTTGGCCAGTTTCGCCCATTCCTCTTTGCAGCACCTCTCAAGCTCCATCAGGTTGGATGGGAAGTGTCGATGCACAGCCATTTTAAGATCTCTCCAGAGATGTTCAATCGGATTCAAGTCTGGGCTCTGGCTGGGCAACTCAAGGACATTCACAGAGTTGTCCTGAAGCCACTCCTTTGATATCTTGGCTGTGTGCTTAGGGTTGTTATCCTGCTGAAAGATGAACCGTCGCCCCAGTCTGAGGTCAAGAGAGCTCTGAAGCAGGTTTTCATCCAGGATGTCTCTGTACATTGCTGCAGTCATCTTTCCCTTTATCCTGACTAGTTTCCCAGTTCCTGTCACTGAAAAACATTCTCACAGAATGATGCTGCCACCACCATGCTTCACTGAAGGGATGGTGCCAGGTTTTACCCAAATGTGACGCCTTGCACCAAACACCAAAGAGTTCAATCTTTGTCTCATCAGACCAGAGAATTTTCTTTCTCATGGTCTAAGAGTCCTTCAGGTGCCTTTTGGCAAACTCCAGGCAGGCTGCCATGTGCCTTTTACTAAGGAGTGGCTTCCGTCTGGCCACTCTACCATACAGACCTGATTGGTGGATTGCTGCAGAGATGGTTGTCCTTCTGGAAGGTTCTCCTCTCTCCACAGAGGACCTCTGGAGCTCTGACAAAGTGACCATCGGGTTCTTGGTCACCTCCCTGACTAAGGCCCTTTTCCCCCGATCGCTCAGTTTAGATGGCCGGCCAGCTCTAGGAAGAGTCCTGGTGGTTTCGAAATTCTTCCACTTACAGATGATGGAGGCCACTGTGCTCATTGGGACCTTCAAAGCAGCAGAAATTTTTCTGTAACCTTCCCCAGATTTGTGCCTCGAGACAGTCCTGTCTCGGAGGTCTACAGACAATTCCTTTGACTTGTAGCAGTAGAGGTTCTGATCCACCTCTTGAACCCTCAGGTACCACTCCAAACACCAGGTAAAAGTATAACTATTATTTATTTTGTTATAATACAGTGCACCAAACACCCTCCACTCAACACTATTCATATAATCAATAAACACTATCACAAATACCAATCCTCCTATACCAGACACTTTGCCACCCTACCTCCCAGCTCAGCTCATTGTACTGGGCTTTCCCGGAGTCCTTTATACCCCCTGACCCGGAGGTGTTCCTGTTCCATTACCCACAAGTCCTTATTCCTTCCAGGTCAGGGTAGAAGTCCTTTTCTTCAACCTGGAAGTACGTCATCTCTCCTGTTCATGTGACCAGGACGTACTTCCAGGTTATAGGGCACATATGAGTCCACGGGCCTCCCGACAGCGACTCCCAGTGGTCCCCAAGGTATCCAGCAGGGCTGTGTATAAAAACTACATAGTCCATGAGGCCCTGCTGGAATTCGGGGCCCGTCCATGCTGTCGGGAGAGCTCCTCCTGGCGGCCTGGGGGTGAGGGCCGGAATTATGAAGCCGGCCATCCATCACAACTTCATGCTTGGTTTGTGATCTGACATGAACTGTCAACTGTGGGACCTTATATAGACAGATGTGTGCCTTTCCAAATCATGTCCAATCAACTGAATTTACCACAGGTGGATTCCAATTAAGCTGCAGAAACATCTCAAGGATGATCAGGGGAAACAGGATGCATCTGAGCTCAATTTTGAGCTGAGCAAAGGCTGTGAATACTTATGTACATGTGCTTTCTCAATTTTTTTATTTTTAATAAATTTGCAAAAATCTCAAGTAAACTTTTTTCACGTTGTCATTATGTGGTGTTGTGTGTAGAATTATGAGGATTAAAATGAATTTAATCCATTCTGGAATAAGGCTGTAACATAACAAAATGTGGAAAAACTGATGCGCTGTGAATACTTTCCGGATGTACTGTACATATACAGTATATATATACTGTATATATATATACATACACATACATATATACATATATATATATATATACATATACATACATATATACATATATATACATATATTATGAGGGGCTGTTCAGGAAAAAAAAAATTGGTTCATAAATATATACATTAGTTCAGATATATATATCGGTTCGGATACATTGGTTTGAATATATACATTGGTTTTAATACAGCCGTTCAAATATATATATATATATCGGTTCAGATATATACATTGGTTGGGATACATTGGTTGAGATATATACATCGGTTTGAATACATCCATTCAGATATACAGTATACATTGGTTTAGATACATTGGTTGAGATATATATAAATTGGCTTGCATAGATCTGTTCTGATATATATACATTGGTTGAGATTCATCCGTTCAGATATATACATCGGTTTGAATACATCTGTTCAAATATGTACATTGGTTGAGATATATATTGGTTGATAAACATTGGTTTAGATATATATATTGGTTTAAATAGATTGGTTTAAATATATACATCGGTTCAGATTAGGGGTGGGCGGTATGACCAAAATTTTATATCACGGTATTTTTCTAAATTATCCCGGTTTCACGGTATTCAACGGTATTTTTTTCCCCATGCATGAGTGGATGTTAACCACATTTTCCACTGCAATTACTGGCTAAGAATAACCTATTCCACTGTCAAGAGTATTGTACATTGTACAAAAAACATTTTAATGTGCACGCAAGTATTAATACAGTTTTGCATTGCCCCATAAAGTGATAGTTTTCAAGGGGGTGGCACTAATGAAGAAGATATCACATTGCATGACAGATGCAGTCAAAATATAGAACCTTTTTATTGAACAAATTTTGCAAAAACAAACTATAATTTTGACAACATATTTTCAACCATACAAAGAGGTATTTAGACTTAGTAAAAGAAGTGCTTGTCAAAAATTGTATTGCACCGAATATGTCTTAGAAAAGGAATAAATAGTAAATATTTTTTGTAAACCAACTACACTTTCTGTTAATGTTAACAATCTCTGTCCACTGTCACGTTAAAGTGACTTTTTAAACAACTTTATCATCATTAAACTGCATAATATTTAAACTAATAAATAATAACAATAAAATAAATAATAGTATTATTATTGATAGTTGCACTATTACTTCAAGACTTCAAGCCCAGGTGCATTACACAGTATTCACCAAATTAAAATAAAATAAAACAAGTGCAACTTGGTGATGACATCTTTACCAACTGAACCATCATTTAGGCAAACTGCATTAATATGGACCTTGCTTCAAGCTAAGCTATACTGGGAAGAAAAAAACAAACTATATGTCGAGAACAAAGTCAACATTTCCACTTTATTCTCGCCGTTTATGTCGAGATTAAAGTCGACATTTCCACTTTATTCTCGCCATTTATGTTGAGATTAAAGTCGACATTTCCACTTTATTCTCATAGTTTACTTCATAATTAAAGTAGAATGTCGTAAACTAAATTTCTTCCTAAAATCAATGTTTAATCAATTACTTAATTTACCCCGTCATAAATTAATGCAGCACATTAAATGCTTTGTGTTACGTTCCCCGACCAAGTGGTTAATCACTACGCTTCTTAAACTGACTTCCTCCCCACTAAGAGAAGACAGCGATCACCATACAGAATCCATTCACTTCATGATATTCCTGGTTTCTGAAAATTTAGAATGCTAAGATAAATACTTGATATCATTTTCATGATGAAATGCATTAAAGCAGGTATTACACATGCACGGTAGTGAGGCGGTAGTGCTGCTCCCTCGCAGTAAGGGGTCCCCAGGTGTATGTTCAGTGTAGAGAACTTTATGGCAGGTGTGACAAGGATCCAAAAAACTGGATGTATGAATAGCTATCGCACAGGTTTAACTTAAATATTGTGTAAATGTTGGGTTTGTGATCTGCTGGTCGGAGACACGAACACAGAATTCAATGCATGTTCTTCTGAGCGGGCTATCTTTATTGCATGCATGCTGTCTCTATCTGACGTACCAAAACCCCAGTTCCTATCTTTCCTTTTTCTTTCACCACATAACCAATCACCACACGATAAACGTCATTGTGAAATTAAAACTAGTCATAAACTTAGCCCATGGAGTGTTCAGAACTTTAAAAATATCATCGTTATACATGTTTAATTATGCCATCCATTCAGAGTTGCGCCCATCTCTGAACGAGTCGCCAGCACATCGCAGGATGAATACAAGCAAAACATACACTAGTTGGGTCAATATAGCACAACAAAACCCCACATCCTACATGACTTTGAAAGGAAACTGAAGCACGCTGAGTAAACCCACCAGAAAAACATGCAAATGCAAGGCAGGCACGCCACCATGCCCCCATATGATTAATGCATGCTTTAATACATTTCACCATGAAAATTATATTAAGTATTTATCTTAGCATTCTAAATGTTCAGAGAGCAGGAAGATCATGAAGTGAATGTATTCTGTGCGGCGATCGCTGCCGGCGCCTCCTCTTAGTGCAAGACGAAGTCAGTTTAAGAATCACTTAACACAAAGCATTTAATGTGCTATATAATTTATGACGGGGTTTGAGAAAATCTAGTAAATTAAATATTCATTTTACGATGAAGTTTAGTTTACGATGTTCTACTTTAATGACAAATTACGAGAATAAAGTCAACATGTCGACTTTAATCTTGATATAAACGGCGAGAATAAAGTAGAAATGTCGAGAATAAAGTCAACATGTCGACTTTATTCTCGTCATAAGCGTCAAGATTAAAGTGGAAATGTCGAGAATAAAGTCAACATGTCGTCACACTATTACACAGTACCCAGGTACATTACACTGTATTGAAAACAAATAAAACAAGTACAACTTGGCTTGCAGTATTATCCAGTAGTATAGAAACAGTATTTACACATCTGACCTTTTAAAACTAAAGTATCTCCAGGCGACAGATGTGACTCCTTTTTTTCGGCAAAAGTTCTTCTGTTCATCATGTTCAACTTTATCGTCTGCTTCAGTTTCGGAATGCTACCTATTTGGTGGTGTAGCAGTGAAAAAGAGCCCTAGTGCAACAAATCTGTGTTTATCGGTGTAGCAGCGAAAAAGGTCCCCACTTGAACAGTTTCCCGCTGCGCCACGTTCCGAACGTCGTTTAGGCAATTTAAACCGGTGTTGCGGTATAAGAAAAATCTATATCATAAAAAAAATAAAAAATGTTTTCGGTATGAACCGGTATACCGCCCAGCACTAGTTCAGATACATCTGTTCAGATATATATATTGCTTCAGATAGATCCGTTCAGATATATACATCGGTTGGGATTTACGGGCAAGCACAATGCGGCCACCCAAGTTTAGCATCTCCCTTTCGCTTCATCATTGCTTCAACACTGTTGTCATTATTGAGAATATTTTATACAAGTAGCATATGCATGTCTGTCGCGTTTTGTTTAGTACGCCGTCTTGGTTGGGGGTCCTTTCATTACTTAAAACATTTGCACAGATACCCGCCTCCTCGCCCCGCTCCATCCCGCCCCAGCTCAATGCACCCACCTCACTCGCTCCCTCTTGTCCCTCCCATGGCAGATTCTTTTCAAAAGCCGAGTTACCGGAAAGCATTGATCGCAACCGCAGTATGTCCCATTTTTTCACCTCATGAGACGCTGGTTTATCATTGACCGAAAGCCGCCCCGTGATATCTGTTATTCCGTATTGCATGCATTTCATTAAAGAGCAATCTGCTTCAGCAAGGAACTTACTCCCATTTGCTGAAAGGATGTTATGGAGGAAAACACTGAAATTGCGCTGTTTCTTCTGAATGTTTATCAGTGATCAGGGATCAGAATGATCAGAATATCTCAGCTTCACAAGTAACAGGTGTTTAACTGTTTTTATAGTAAAATTGACAAAACGACACACATGCACACGTACACACGCACACACACACACACACACACACACTCAAACTCACAAATTTTGGGTCGCACACACTACTGATTAAGTATATATGTCAGGGGCGATCATCAAGAGACGCTGGTTTATCATTGACCGAAAGCCGCCCAGTGATTTCTGTTATTCCGTATTGACAGCATTTCATTAAAAGGCAATCTGCTTCAGGAAGGAACTTAGTCCCATTTGCTGAAAGGATGTTATGGAGGAAAACACTGGAGTTGCTCTGTTTCTTTTAAATGTTGATCAGGGATCAAATTGACCAGAATATTCCCGCTTCACAAATAACTGTTTTTTATAGTAAAACTGACAAAACCACACACAAGCAGGTACATGCACACAACACACACACTCAAACTCACAAATCATGGGTTGCACATACTACTGATTAAGCGTATCTGTCAAAGGCGAGTATTTTTTGGCAGCATTTCATTAAAGGGCGATCTGTTTCAGCAAGGACATTAATCCTGTTTGCTGAAAGGATGTTATGGAGGAAAGCACTGGAATAGACGCTGTTTCTTCTGAATGTTTATCAGTGATCAGGGATCAGAATATCCCTGCTACACAAATAACGGGTGTTTAACTGTTTCCATAGTAAAACTGACAAAACCACACACATGAACACGCACACAGACACACACGCACACGCACACAGACACACACGCACACCCACCCACACATGCACGTACACGCACGCACACACACACACTCAAACTCACAAATCGTGGGTTGCACACACTACTGATTAAGTGTATCTGTCAGGGGCGATTATTTTTTTCACCCCATAAAACGTTAGTTCATGAAAGATAGAAAGCAACGCGGTGATTTCTATTCCTTATTGGCAGTATTTCATTTAAAGATGATTCACGTCAAGATAGCAAAAGAGTCTCTTAATTTGACAGGATGATTCTTTTTTTTAGGCGTAAGCACTATAAATCCATTCAGATAGGCCAGTTTACATATTCTGTTCTTGTATCAGCGCGTGCATGAGCGAGTGCTTATGCCTACAAAAAAAAAACAAAAAAAAACGTCCTGTCAAAATAAGAGACACCCTGCCCTCCCCTGACCTGGCGTGGAATTACCTTTACTTGGTCCACACAACGTCCCCCTACTCGCATGTGTGTGACATGGCCCCCCTCAGCCCAGACCCGTCGGGTCGGGTGTACCGGTCCGAGAAGTCATGGCATCTAGAAAGGGCATTAGCATTGGCTTGCAGAACACCCTGTCGATAAACGACCAAATACTTGTATGGCTGTAGATCCAAAAAACACCTCGTGACACATGGATTGGACTCCCTGTGCAAGGCCATCCACTGTAAGGGTGCATGGTCTGTCACAAGAGTGAATTCACGCCCCAAGAGGTAATATCTCAGCTGAGTAATCGCCCATTTAATAGCCAAAGCCTCCCGCTCCACTGCCACATACCTAGTTTCCCGATCCAACAGTTTCCGGCTCAGGTACATAATGGGGTGTTCAACTCCATCGACGCTTTGGCTCAGCACAGCTCCAAGACCTGTGTCCGAAGTGTCCGTCTGAAGAATGAAAGGTAAGGAAAAGTCTCGCGCCTTTAATATAGGAGCTGATGTAAGGGCCATTTTCAAGTCACTGAATGCAGCCTCTGATATATCATCCCATACCACCTGATTAGGTCGACCCTTCTTTGTGAGGTTTGTCAAGGGTGTAGCTCTCTCGGAAAACTGGGGTACAAACCGGCGATAGTAACCTGCTAAGCCGAGAAAGGCTTGAACTTGCCTCTTGTTTATCGGATGGGGCCAATTCACAATGACATCTATTTTAGAACACTGTGGTCTCACCATACCCCGGCCCACTAGATAGCCCAAATATTTGGCCTCAACCAACCCAAAGTAACACTTTTTCAGGTTGATATGAAGCCCAGCTTTTGCCAATGTCCGCAATACAGCTCCAACCTGCTGTATGTGTTCCTCCCAGGTGTTGGAATAGATGACAACATCATCCAAGTAGGCAGCACTATATGAATTATGAGGACAGAGCACTTTATCCACCAGACGTTGGAAGGTTGCAGGTGCCCCATGTAATCCAAATGGGAGGACATGATACTGCCAGTGATCGCTAGGGGTGCTGAACGCTGTCTTTTCCTTAGCGGAGTCCATTAAGGGAACCTGCCAGTACCCCTTAGTCATATCCAAAGTAGTCAAAAATTTGGCATGTCCTAGCCGCTCGAGGAGGTTGTCCACTCGCGGCATCACATAGGCGTCAAATTGGGAGACTTGGTTAAGCCGACGGAAGTCATTGCAGAACCTCCAACTTCCATCGGGCTTACTGACCATAACGATAGTACTAGACCGGGGACTAACTTTCCTCAATCACACCTAGTTCCAGCATTCATTTGATCTCCAACTCCACTTCAGCCTTTTTTGCCTTGGGAATTCTGTACGGGCGTTCTCGGACTATAACCTCAGGTTTCGTCACAATGTCATGCGCAACCAGGGAGGTCCAACCTGGATTTTCACTGACTACCTCAGGGACAGACAGGATAACAGCTTCGAGCTCCTGACGATGCTGGCGAGTCAAATTGTCTCCGAAATTAAGGTGTAATTGATGAGCAAAGAGAGAGCGGAGCTGTCCGGAGGAGGGCTCGGAATCCCTGTCCTTCCACGGTTTCAGCGGATTGATACGATAAATCCGCTCGCTGGGTCGATGATTCGGTTGTTTCACCAAATAATCGACCAGCCCCTTCCTCTCCATAATTTCATAAGGGCCTTGCCAATGAGCCAGTAATCTGGAATGAGAGGTAGGAACTAAAACCATGACACGATCTCCCGGGTGGAACTCCCGCAGAGACGTACCACGGTTATAGCATCAGGCCTGAGCTGCTTGCGCCTTTTCCAAGTGTGTTTTCAATATGGGTCTAATTTTCTCAAATCTATCGCGTAACTGCTATTTGTTGATGGGAGGGCCTCTTCCTCCCATCCTTCTTTTATAACGTCTAATATGCCCCGGGGTTGTCGTCCATATAGCAATTCAAAAAATGAGAACCCCATGGAGGCTTGTGGGACTTTCCGATATGCAAAAAGGACAAGGGGGTGGAGCTGATCCCAGTTCCTTCGTCCTCATTGACTACCTTACGCAACATCGTTTGAGAGTTTGATTAAACCTCTCTACAAGACCGTCGGTTTGAGGATGATATACCGAGATCTTTAAATGCTTTATTTGAAGTAGCTTGGCAGTCTCCCTGAACATCTGCGAGGTGAAAGGAGTTCCTTGATCCGTCAGGATTTCTTTAGGGATTCCGACACTCGCAAATACCCCTACTAATTCCCGTGCGATAACTTTTGAAATAGCTGAGCGCAGCGGAACAGCCTCTGGAAACTGGTTAGCATAATCTACCAGGACCATTATATATTTATGACCTCTGGCTGAGGGCTCTAGGGGTCCCACCAGGTCGACCCCAATACGTTCAAAAGGGATATCAATTAAGGGTAAGGGGACTAGAGGAGCACGGTCCCTCCTAGGAATTTGCCTCAATTGACATTCTGCACAGGATGTGCAAAAGCGGCGAACCTCCTCGTTAATTCCGGGCCAAAAAATCGGAGCTTAATTCTCTAGAGTGTTTTTTCGGGGCCTAAATGGGCTCCCAGCAGATGGGTATGTACTAGTTCACAGATCTGTCGCCGATAAGTCCATGGTACTAACAACAGCGACCTCATCTGTCCCTCATGCTCTGTCACCCGGTTTAACAGATCATTATTGAGCACAAACTGAGGACCCTGTGGCATCGGATGTGAAGTGTGTTGGCCATCTATCAGAACGACTGCATTCTTTGCAAATTTAAAGGAGTAGTCATTGCATTGCTCCCTTTTAAATGAAGCCGGCGTCTGCCTGAATTGAAACTGCAGGCGTGAGAGAGGATTGGATTCGATCTCAAGGGGCGGGGTTTCGTCCTGAGCCGTCCGAGTGCTTGCTGATGACGTCTCGGGTTGCGACATCCCAGTGTTTCTTCGTCATCACTAGAGGCCGAAGTCCGCTCCTCAGCCGGCTGTATACACGCCGTGGAGGAAGTTGAGGGCGCTGAATCCACGTCTGTGACTAGACCTAGAGATTGAGGAGAAGAAGTGACTGTATTATCGCTATTTATGTTGACCCAATCTCTTCCTAGTATCACGGGGAAGGGAGGATTATTCATCACTGCCACCGTCAACCTTTTCATTACGCCGTCCTGACATATAAAGCAGTTGGCAGATCGATAATACCGGACATCCTCATGAATACAGGTAATGCGGGTCTTATTCTTACACCATTGTCACGGTAATATCAAATGGCAAGCAACAATGGAAATGTTACTGCCAGAATCAAATAAAGCGATTACTTTAATTCCATTGACTAGCACTTCTCCCGTATGTGAACAGGCCAGTGGATTAGCGAGAGCGCACCGTGCCTCCTCCCACATCACCCTGCAGTCCCCCTTGTCGCTTTGCAGGGCCTGCCGGAGCGTCCCAAGGTCCACTCGAATACGCTTCACATAGTTGTATGAGGGACGCAAGCACACCCGGGTTCACACGAGTCCCATTCTGACACTCCCAAGCCGGTTTCTGCCCTGAGGTGATCTATTCTGTCGGCTAGCGAGATAATATCTGTATACTTCCCAGCCGACTGAGCGATTTTTTCTGGGTAAGCTTCTGAGGAATAAGGCACAGGCCACCTGCTCCGCTATTTGGTGGCTGGATCTTTTATGGGGTTGTAGCCAACCAACCACCTTACCACATAAAGCCACGGCCTGTTTCTTAGTTGCCTTAGCAGGGTTAAATGTCCAGGCCATTATGTTTCTCACCTGCCAGCCTGGGTTTCTCCCACCTTTATTAAAGGGCTTGCCCTTCGTGGGATATGTAGGGGCAGTCCCCACACCCGGGAGGCCATAATAAGCTATTTTTTCCCAGACCTTTAACAGGATGATGGGTCGAAGCATACTCAAGCTTTCCCCAACACGCCCCGACTGACACCCACTCGGCAACTTGGGAGCGGTACTTACCCATCTGATATTTCGTTGGATTATAACCGTGTGTCGAGCCTAGGTTTAGGTTTGCCTTCTGATCTCTCCAGGAGGCCATCATCCTGCCGACTACACCACTGTGAAAAGGAATAGACTCGACACACGTAAAAAAGTTTAGGGTAGCCACCCGTATAATATTCCTAGCTGCAAAGGGTGTCTTTTGCATTCAGCAGAGTTGATGACAGTAGAGAGTCCAAGACAGAACTGATGAAGGTTGGAAAAGATGGCGGTTTTAAGTGGTCAGACAGGAAGTGATGTAGGGTGACCGGAAGTGATGTTTTTCTGGCATCAGCCTGGGCGCCGGAACTGGAAGTGACGTTCTTCTAGGCGCCAAAACCGGAAGTGACGTTCTTCTGGGCGCCGGAACCGGAAATGCCGTTCTTGATTCAGATAGGTTTTCCTGCAGCTGGTCTGCAGAGACAACAGGAGCAGATTTAGTGCACCCCCCACTCCCCTGGACTGGTGTGGAATTACCTTTACTTGGTCCACACAACATCCCCCCCACATATATGTGTATATAAATATACAGTGCATCCGGAAAGTATTCACAGCGCATCACTTTTTCCACATTTTGTTATGTTACAGCCTTATTCCAAAATGGATTAAATTCATTTTTTTCCTCAGAATTCTACACACAGCACTCCATAATGACAACGTGAAAAAAGTTAACTTGGGGTTTTTGCAAATTTATTAAAAATAAAAAAACTGAGAAAGCACATGTACATAAGTATTCACAGCCTTTGCTCAATACTTTGTTGATGCACCTTTGGCAGCAATTACAGCCTCAAGTCTTTTGGAATATGATGCCACAAGCTTGGCACACCTATCCTTGGCCAGTTTCGCCCATTCCTCTTTGCAGCACCTCTCAAGCTCCATCAGGTTGGATGGGAAGCGTCGGTGCACAGCCATTTTAAGATCTCTCCAGAGATGTTCAATCGGATTCAAGTCTGGGCTCTGGCTGGGCCACTCAAGGACATTCACAGAGTTGTCCTGAAGCCACTCCTTTGATATCTTGGCTGTGTGCTTTGGGTCGTTGTCCTGCTGAAAGATGAACCGTCACCCCAGTCTGAGGTCAAGAGCGCTCTGGAGCAGGTTTTCATCCAGGATGTCTCTGTACATTGTTGCCGTCATCTTTCCCTTTATCCTGACTAGTCTCCCAGTTCCTGCCGCTGAAAAACATCCTCACAGCATGATGCTGCCACCACCATGCTTCATTGTGGGGATGGTATTGGCCTGGTGATGAGCGGTGCCTGGTTTCCTCCAAACGTGACGCCTGGCATTCACACCAAAGAGTTCAAGCTTTGTCTCATCAGACCAGAGAATTTTCTTTCTCATGGTCTGAGAGTCCCTCAGGTGCCTTTTGGCAATCTCCAGGCGGGCTGCATCGTGCCTTTTACTAAGGAGTGGCTTCCGTCTGGCCACTCTACCATACAGGCCTGATTGGTGGATTGCTGCAGAGATGGTTATCCTTCTGGAAGGTTCTCCTCTCTCCACAAAGGACCTCTGGAGCTCTGACAGAGTGGCCATCGGGTTCTTGGTCACCTCTCTCACTAAGGCCCTTCTCCCCTGATCGCACAGTTTAGATGGCCGGCCAGCTGTAGGAAGAGACCTGGTGGTTTCGAACTTCTTCCACTTACGGATGATGGGATGCCACTGTGCTCATTGGGACCTTCTAAGCAGCAGATTTTTTTCTGTAACCTTCACCAGATTTGTGCCTCGAGACAATCCTGTCTCGGAGGTCTACAGACAATTCCTTTGACTTCATGCTTGGTTTGTGCTCTGACATGAACTGTCAACTGTGGGACCTTATATAGACAGGTGTGTGCCTTTCCAAATCATGTCCAATCAACTGAATTTACCACAGGTGGACTCCCAATTAAACTGCAGAAACATCTCAAGGATGATCAGGGGAAACAGGATGCACCTGAGCTCAATTTTGAGCTTCATGGCAAAGGCTGTGAATACTTATGTACATGCGCTTTCTCAATTTTATTATTAATAAATTTGCAAAAACCTCAAGTAAATTTTTTTCACGTTGTGATTATGGGGTGTTGTGTGTAGAATTCTGAGGAAAAAAATGAATTTAATCCATTTTGGAATAAGGCTGTAACATAACAAAATGTGGAAAAAGTGATGCGCTGTGAATACTTTCCGGACGCACTGTATATATATACTGTACATATACTGTATATACATATACATATATACATATACATTTATATATACATATACATATATATATACACACATATATACATATATACATACATAGTGGAACCTCGGGTCACGACAATAATTTGTTCCAAAACTCTGGTCGCAACCTGATTTGGTCGTGACCCGAAGTAATTTCTCTCATAGGATTGTATGTAAATACAATTAATCCACTCCGGACTGTACGAACTGTATGTAAATATATATTTTTTTAAAGATTTTTAAGCACAAAAATAGTTCATTATACCATAGAATGCACAGTGTAATAGTAAACTAAATGTAAAAACATTGAATAACATTGAGAAAACTTTGAACAGAGAAAACTAACATTGCAAGAGTTCACGCTACAGCCTTACGAACCGTTCGCTGTAAACACTTTTTTTAATGAGTTTTAAGCACAGGGAAAAAAAATTAACATTTGAAAAATCCTTAATTTATACAAAAACTAACCATAAACAACCAAGAAAACTAACCTTGCATGAGTCGAGTTCTGGCATGAAGGAAGTGAGGAGGAACTGGGTGGAGAGGAGATTACAGTTTTGAGGTAAAGTCTATGACGATGTGGGTTCGCTGCATGCTCCCATCTTGCTTCCTGGAGCCCTTAAACCCGTCTCCGTCGGTAATGTTACCGATGAGCACGACAGTGAAGGACTACAATGGAGCAAGGGAATGGTGCAAAAAGTGCCAAGTGCTTTTATGAAAATCAACAAAACAACAATCAAAAACAAAGTCCAAATTAAATAAAGTGCAGTGCTTTCAGAGTCCTTCAATAAATAATCCCATAAAAACAGAACTGAAGTGAAGGTTAAAATCCAATAGAAAAAAGTCTTCATTAAATACAACGAGGTTAAAACAATGCTGGAAGCAGTCTCTTTAAAAACAAGCCCGGTGCATTCTTTAACTGGTGACCCCCCTGCTTCTCCCTATCCAGGCTTTGCAACAGGGGAGCCACTCTACCTGCAGCTGTCCTTCCTTCTTCCTTCTGGTCTGGATCCCTCCGGATCCCTGGCTTCGGTCGCGCACTTTCCAGACCAAGACTTGGCTTCCCTGGTGACCAGGACGCCCACATCAGGGAATTCACTGCCCAAGTCTCACAACTCCCGCTGCCTTCTCAGCCTTACGCGGCCAGCCGTCCTTCTTCTGGTCACTCCAGCTCCTTGATCGCTCAGCTGGAGCGACCGCTTCCTTCTGCCCCACCGAGTGTCGGCCAAACACCCCTGCTTGGGCTCACTGTCCAGCTGCCTGCCTGTGAGCACGTGCTCGCTCGCTCACACTGGTTCTTTCCACACTGCTTCCTGCTTACTTCCTCACTCAGCAACCTCCTTCTTTCTTTTCTTTTTCCTCCCTTCAGCCGCCTCGCGCTTCTATTTATGAAGACCAAATACCAATTTATTATATAAATAAAAAGATGAGGTAAATCGTGCAACCTTTTTGTACAACGCTTAATTTTCTTCAAAACCGTATGTCATATAGTATACATCTATAAATATAATTTTTTCGTTTTCAATACGAGAATACAATGATACTCTTGTGTCAGTTAAACCAATTTAACATGTATATGTCAAACAAAATTCTACATCCACTGCAGTAAGAACAGTACTAGTTGTTTAGTTGTGTGGTGCTCGTTAATTACCCCGATTAGACGGCTCAATGATATTGCAACTCTTAGTAAAGACACTAGAGGTTTGCGTCGTTGATCATCTTCTCGTGACATTTTTTTTTCTATTTCTCCATTTAAAAAAAATTCCACCTTTGACTGACAGCGAGCAAATCGAGCTATCAAGGGAAGGTGGGCCACCGTGGTCGGCCAGGGGGCACATGACCCTAATTATATTGTGTATGTAAAGAGTTTCACTGTAAAACTTAATAAGCTTCATATTTGAGTGTTTGGAGACCCTGGTGTCGTACTGAATTTGTATTGTAGAAAACCATAGCATGAACTAAAGTCCAGCATGCTTAAATGTGTCTTTTCGTTTCTGATCATTATACAACACTTCCATCTTAGGACAATTCACTATAAACAGTTTCAATCAATCAGCGCCTTCTAAACATGCAGAATGACAGTGTGAACCTTTGTTGTAGTGGAGCGGCCTCTTCGTTTCATTTACAGTACGTTTATTTAGTTGTTAGACCATTTACTGTTGTTAAGTGCTGCTTGAGCTACTGTTTAGTACAACAGGTGGCTTACTTAGTTCTTAAATCAATATTATTTATTGAAATGCCTACGTTTACAGTGTCCATTTTAGGAAGTTATAGTTTTTACTTGTTCCCGTTATTATGAATTATAATTTCTCAGTGTCACATTTTATTCGTTACTACTCACGAGTCCTGCTTCATTGAGATTCTGTTTTATATTCTGTATATGCAAACATTTGAAACGGAGTATTTATTGAACTGACTACAGCAGATTTGTCATCTTCATAAAATGACTTTATTTATACGATATTGACAACAAATTAAGGTCAGAAATCAAGGAGGGTATGAGTTTGCATGGACTGTGTCATTTCTTTTTTTTCGTGACATCGTGCCAGTAGAGAGTGAGTGAGGTTAACAATGCAGTCTGTTCTAAATGACAGCGCACAAGCTTTTTTATATTTCCTAAAGGCCAATGCGTCTCAGTTTGTTTATTAATATATTTTGACGGTGTATTTTAATGAGAATCATTATAAACATATTAGCCATGTTCATTTCCCATGTAGATATGTAACATTTGGTGAGAATAAATAAAGTAACAACACATATAATAGTTAGGTTGCATGGTTTATAATTAAAACTCCTCATTTATCCAAAATGTTCTACTTTGTATTTTTACATTTGGCAATAGAATGCATCAGTATAGAGTCGATTTATTCCACTTCTGAAGGTGTACATTGTCGGTATTCTCCATTGCATTTGCCCCCAGTGTAATGCGTGTCAGTATAACTGAGGGGCAGCAGACAAGCTCACGTAATGGGAGACAAGGCACCTCCTCACCCTGATGCCCAGGCTCTTCTTATAAATATTCCCATCTTGTGCTTTTTCTCATTCCTGCCAGTTTACTATTATTATTATTGAACACGTATGCAGAGGAAATGTGTGCCATTTTATGTGTATGACAGGAAGGACGGAAAAACGTTGAATGAAACTCAGTATTGATGCTTTGGGTAACAAGACAGGTAAGGAGAAGGGGACATTAAACGTGTCAATATCAGCAGAGGACTGTACAACTGGAAGATGGTTTAAGAATACAGAAATGACTAAAGCTTAAGTCTTTCAAAAAATTTACTCTGTTGTCCTGCGGTTCAGAAGACTAATTTATCCCCCACCACTGCCTTTAACAAGATACATTCATAAGGAAAGAATGTTGCTGACAAAGTCTGATGCTTTTTTGAAAGTTTGGATCCAGATGTGCTTATCCAGCTGTTCATTCTTGTCAATACTTGAGTGATCTTTATGTCCACCTCTGGATGAATTCACAAAGTATCTTTTCAACATTTTTGTCTTATTAACGCAGAAATCCCAAGGCTTTCCCTAAATTGCAGAAGACGCTGTCGATTGCTCTGATTCTGTTTTAAAGACAGTTCTGATTAGTTATGCAGCACACAGTTTTACTCACATTGTTTTTTGGAAATCAATACATACCAGCTACAGATCTGGGAATCACTGAATACTAAAAACATTTAATGAGGAGTGTCTTGTGCATATACTGGTGTAATGACCACATCGGCTTTAGTGAAGCGTTTCATAGCCTCTCTGATATGATCGACATGGGATAGAAAAGATTCTGGATTGTTATAATACGTGCTGCCTTACGCAAAATATTCTCATCAATTTGTTACAGATTCTAGGTGTTCAGGATTCCTCACCAAGGAACGAGGTGCCCCATGTAAATCATTCATAATGTCTCCAAAATATATTTGTTAACTTACAGACAAGTACTACATAATTATTTTTTTACTTATTTTAACTTTAGGCAAGGACCATATGCAAGCCCCAATCAGGATTGGAACTCGCATCAGCACACCTTATCGATGCAGCAGAGCCAACTGCTTTTATGCTTTGAGCCAAAAAAGTTCAACAGATGTGTGACTGACCAAATAGGCTGCTAACTGCGCAGATATCAAGGATGTCAAAATCACGTGATGGATGCATTTAAAATAAGCCTCGAAGCAGCGCTTTGAGCACCAGCATTTCGAAAGTTTAACACAGTGTCGAAACATCAGTATGGAGCAGCCCATCACTATCACAGGGAGCCAGTGATTATCATAGCAGTACTGAGAGTAAAGCAAAAAGCAAACTTGCTGCAATTAGTAACACTGGGCATGAGAGGTGAAGAAAACGTGTTATCTTGCAATCATGGGATGGGGCCTACCACAGGCTTTAAGCAGGCAGTTAATCATGCAGAGGAAGGCAACAAGAACAGAACTAATGAACTGAACCAGTTCTTCAACATGTTTGCCTCATTTTTGTCAGCACAGCACTACCCCAACACTGCTAGGCTCTGTGTCCAAGCTGAGGAGGCTCTGGAATCCCAAATGCACCCTGTCGACCTTACAATGACATCACATATGTAGACTCCAGCTCAAAGGACTGTGTCTAAAACACTGCAAAAATTCAGTGTAAACAAATGAAAAGTTTTTAAATCAAGCCAATAAATCTTGTATTCCCTATTGTATATCAGGAAAGTTGTATTTTGGATGATTTACTATATTTTAGGAAATCTTCAAGTAAATGTTTCTTACTCAATTGACATTTTTTCTGCTAAATATATTCATATGCATATTTTGCAGTGTACATGTAACCAACAAAAATGGAATACTGTGCAAGAAAATATGGAAATCCATTATTTTCCCCAAAAGTTTCTGAGACTGCTCCAAGTACCTAACAAAAAGAAGTGTTTAAACCTTTTATGATAAATAACTGAAACCCACTGATATTCTATGACTAAAGAATTGTAAATAAACCTTATAAAACACAGTGGTATATTATAACATCTTTATTATTCTGTCTCTATTCATTTAAAACCATGTAGCCTTTATAGCATTTAACTCAATTCCTATAAAGGGCATTTCTACATGAGTGTTAAAACTGAAATCGTTACAATAATTAATATGCACAACTGAAAATTGCTTAAAGTGGTAACATACAATGTATATAAATCTGCAGTTTTGATTTTGTCGAAAGTAGATGACTAAGAGCAACCAGTGCATATTATGATGCAAAATTCTCCAAAGTTATTACTTCCCTACTTATCATTTCTAAAAAATTAAAGTTAGAAATGGAATGTGACTCAGATATCATCATCCTTAGTTCAAAATGAAGAAAATAAACATGCAATTCTATATCGTTACCTGTTACTATGCATTGTACAACACAAATTCAGCAAAAGCATACATTAGCTTTATTTATACTGTGGTGGCCAGCCGGGTCCCATGCCCGGCCGGGACGCCCCTTCTACATATGTTCCGGGGGAGCAGCCATGGACATCTCACTACCTCCCCCGGGACGCTTGGTGGCAGCCTCCCTGGCTGACGATGGTGCCTCAGTTTCCCGCAGGGTTTCATGGGAGATGGAGTTCTCCACAACCCTGTGGGGATCTGGGGTGGCTGCCAGGGGGTGCTGCATGGAGCCAGGAACCCACCTGGAAATCTCTGCAGCCCCACCCAGAAATGCAACTAGCCACAGGTGATCAAACACCTGGAGCACTTCCGGGTGGGCTATAAAAAGGTCCAGCATCCACCACTCAGGGCCAGAACCGGGAGGAAGAGGACCAGGTTGCCTGGGAGGAGTGGTGTTGCCAGAAAAGGATATGTTTATTTGTGTTTGCTGCATTAAGTGCTTGTGGGGCTGTGTTGGGCCTGTGGGAAACGGGGAAGACGTGTTCCACGGCTGAAGAAAAAATAAAAGCCTGTGTGATTTTACACGTGCCTCTGCATCAGTCTGTGCCGGGTCGAGTGCTATATAGCGCCGTATAACAATACATACAGTATATAAATTTGCAACTTACAATGTCCTCTCATCTATCACATATTGTATCTCTAGTATTACAGAAATTTTTTCTTCTCTTAGTGTCCATCTCTTATTGATTTCGTTTCTGTGTTTAGATTAAAAGACAAAAGCTTTTATGAACATAAAAGTGCAGACGTTTTGGCTTCGCTCTCCTAGCAGAGAATTATGGGCAACGTATATAAAAGAGTATACAGGTAAACTTCACAGGGCTAATGAAACAAAGATTTTTTTTTTGCCACCATCTTTAGATGCCCGAGTCTGTTTTGTTATTTTGTTTTTAATTCACTTATTTTCTGAGGTGTTTGCTCTATTAATGGTATCTGAATACTGACAATTACTGATCAGCAGGGTGATAAGAGGTACAAATCACACTCAAATACAGCTGCTTCAGTGTTATCTTCATGTGCACTTAATAACAAATAAAGGTTTAAATAACCTGAACATTAACACTGGACAAAGAATTAAACAATAAGAAAAAAATAACCAATTAATCCCTGCCTAACACACATATATGCTTGCTACATCCAGTAATCATAAGCATAACAGTGTTCTCCCCAGAAATGTTTTCCAGCCGGGTGGCATGAAAAAATAGCCGGGTGGATTGGGACAGGGAAATTTGGTGGTGGGGAAAATTAAATGTGCACTATTTTTATTAGTTAATCATTATTAATTATTTTCCAACGCTCAATATGACTTCCTTTTTTAAGGTTTGACACTTGTGCCAAAATATTTTTATTAAATTTAAGAACTATCCAATTCAGGATCCTGCAACTCTAACAGAAATTTTAAATAACAATTGTTATAACATAAACCAAGAGGTCCAAGTATTGTCGCTATTGGTAAGTGAAAACAATGAAAAAATGTATGGGAAACCTAATGAAGAAAAATTTAAAAATATTCTTCAAAGCCAACTTGCATATGCAGAAGGTGTCTTCAGTTAAATATTTATTCTTCTTTTCTTCCTAGAGGCCCAGTTGTCAGCAGCTTTCCCATAATCAAAATCCCCAAGATATGGGCCTTCCAAGGAGATCACTCATCATACACTGTCGTAGTGACTGTACTGCAAAGTCATGAGACAGCCATCTAGTGTCACTGGCCATTTTCAGTTCAATCTGGGGAATGTTCAGAATATTTTGAATTTCCATTAAACCAGCCATCCTAAATGAAGAATTTTGGAACAAATGGAATAGCTGCCTTAAGATATCATTCAGTTTTGTTAAATAAGGTACAGCAGCTGCTGCTTGGGCTCTTGCAAGGGCCAACCAGCGGTTTAAACAGTGGCAGTTGACCAAGAGTCCAGATGTTTTATCTTTAAGCAGTTTTGCCACACCTTTCTCTTTCCCAATCATAACAGCAGCTCCATTTGACCCTAGTCCAACCAGATTAGCAGGTTTCAAGCCTAGAGTGTCCATAATCTCACTCAGTGTGTTGGTTATAGTCTCCGCTTTGCCATCAATCATATTGTGGGTTGATACAAAACTAATTCTGACCTCTTTAGTGACCTGGCAAACATATTTAATGTAAATAATTAATTGTTTTACATCTGAAATGTCTGTGGTTCCATGACACAGAATACTGAAAAAATTTTCTGTGTGTATATTTTTCAGTATGTTAGATTTTATTTCTAATGCAGAAAGACATCCAGCAGCTCTTGCATTATTCTTTCAGAGGTTTAATGTGCATTTTTACCAACACTGAGATGTTGTAAAAAGGAACAACCCATTTCTTTACAGTGTTCCAACAGCTTTTCAAACAATGTTGTATATGGCAACTCATTTTTTGCCAATCAATGCATGGATCTTAAAGCTCCCACAAAGGCATCTCTCTGTAAGTTATTTAACACAGATAGAGATCTTTCAATTTGACCGATTCCAGCTTGCTCTAGTACACGCTTTCCTAAAAGGTCAGCAGAAGACTCCATGTGCATTTTAATTTTTTCATGGTCCAGCAAGCTTTCTTTTCGAATTCTTGTGCATGGCACGTTTATCCAAGGTAACCCCTCCTTGAGGGGTGTTTGAATATTTCATGCACAATGAGCACCACATACCATTTTTGTTGACCATTAGCCAATTAAAATTTTTAAACCATTGTTTGTTTATGCCTGATAAGCGGTGCTTAGATTTATCAATTGGCTGAGTGTGTGCTGAAGAGATTTCCCCTACTGAGCCAGCCTCTGCAATGTCTTTGTCTGAAATTTCAACATTAGTTTGTGATTTCTCTTTTCTGAAATAACTGAGCACTGTTGTTTTCTGAACACTTTTTTTGCTCATGTTGGTAAAGAGTTTGAAACAAATTAAAAGTACCTATGAATAAGACTTTTGAGTGGGAAAGTGAGAGCCTGTTGGATATTCAATTCACACTTGCACTAGGGCAGGTACGCATTCTCGACATTTTCACTTTAATCTCGACGCTTATATCGAGAATAAAGTCGACATTTCCACTTTCTTCTCGACATTTCTACTTTATTCTTGCTGTTTATCTCGAGATTAAAGTGGACATGTTGATTTTATTCTCGTAGTTTGTCATTAAAGTAGAACATCGTAAACTAAACTTCATCTTAAAATGAATATTTAATTTACTAGATTTTCTCAAACCCCGTCATAAGTTATGTAGCAACATGTCAACATGTCGACTTTATTCTCATCATAAACGTCAAGATTAAAGTGGAAATGTCGAGAATAAAGTTGACATTTCCACTTTCTTCTCGACATTTCTACTTTATTCTTGCTGTTTATCTCGAGATTAAAGTCGACATGTTGATTTTATTCTCGTAGTTTGTTATTAAAGTAGAACAGCGTAAACTAAACTTCATCTTAAAATGAATACAGTGGTGTGAAAAACTATTTGCCCCCTTCCTGATTTCTTATTCTTTTGCATGTTTGTCACACAAAATGTTTCTGATCATCAAACACATTTAACCATTAGTCAAATATAACACAAGTAAACACAAAATGCAGTTTGTAAATGGTGGTTTTTATTATTTAGGGAGAAAAAAAAAATCCAAACCTACATGGCCCTGTGTGAAAAAGTAATTGCCCCCTGAACCTAATAACTGGTTGGGCCACCCTTAGCAGCAATAACTGCAATCAAGCGTTTGCGATAACTTGCAATGAGTCTTTTACAGCGCTCTGGAGGAATTTTGGCCCACTCATCTTTGCAAAATTGTTGTAATTCAGCTTTATTTGAGGGTTTTCTAGCATGAACCGCCTTTTTAAGGTCATGCCATAGCATCTCAATTGGATTCAGGTCAGGACTTTGACTAGGCCACTCCAAAGTCTTCATTTTGTTTTTCTTCAGCCATTCAGAGGTGGATTTGCTGGTGTGTTTTGGGTCATTGTCCTTTTGCAGCACCCAAGATCGCTTCAGCTTGAGTTGACGAACAGATGGCCGGACATTCTCCTTCAGGATTTTTGGTAGACAGTAGAATTCATGGTTCCATCTATCACAGCAAGCCTTCCAGGTCCTGAAGCAGCAAAACAACCCCAGACCATCACACTACCACCACCATATTTTACTGTTGGTATGATGTTCTTTTTCTGAAATGCTGTGTTCCTTTTACGCCAGATGTAACGGGACATTTGCCTTCCAAAAAGTTCAAATTTTGACTCATCAGTCCACAAGGTATTTTCCCAAAAGTCTTGGCAATCATTGAGATGTTTCTTAGCAAAATTGAGACGAGCCCTAATGTTCTTTTTGCTTAACAGTGGTTTGCGTCTTGGAAATCTGCCATGCAGGCCGTTTTTGCCCAGTCTCTTTCTTATGGTGGAGTCATGAACACTGACCTTAATTGAGGCAAGTGAGGCCTGCAGTTCTTTAGACATTGTCCTGGGGTCTTTTGTGACCTCTCGGATGAGTCGTCTCTGCGCTCTTGGGGTAATTTTGGTCGGCCAGCCACTCCTGGGAAGGTTCACCACTGTTCCATGTTTTTGCCATTTGTGGATAATGGCTCTCACTGTGGTTCGCTGGAGTCCCAAAGCTTTAGAAATGGTTTTATAACCTTTACCAGACTGATAGATCTCAATTACTTCTGTTCTCATTTGTTCCTGAATTTCTTTGGATCTTGGCATGATGTCTAGCTTTTGAGGTGCTTTTGGTCTACTTCTCTGTGTCAGGCAGCTCCTATTTAAGTGATTTCTTGATTGAAACAGGTGTGGCAATAATCAGGCCTGGGGGTGGCTATGGAAATTGAACTCAGGTGTGATACACCACAGTTAGGTTATTTTTTAACAAGGGGGCAATTACTTTTTCACACACGGCCATGTAGGTTTGGATTTGTTTTCTCCCTAAATAATAAAAACCATCATTTAAAAACTGCATTTTGTGTTTACTTGTGTTATATTTGACTAATGGTTAAATGTGTTTGATGATCAGAAACATTTTGTGTGACAAACATGCAAAAGAATAAGAAATCAGGAAGGGGGCAAATAGTTTTTCACACCACTGTATTTAATTTACTAGATTTTCTCAAACCCCGTCATAAGTTATGTAGCAACATGTCAACATGTCGACTTTATTCTCATCATAAACGTTAAGATTAAAGTGGAAACGTCGAGAATAAAGTCAACATTCTCGACATATAGTTTTTTTTTTCTTCACTGTGGCCCTAATATGCTTCCGTACAAAACCCTCAGCAATTCAGTGACAAAACTTTTGCTCAAGACACAGTGTGTGCTGCAAGGGTTTCTGCACACTTTTTGCAATATGGACGCAGGTCCAAATATGAACAAATATAAGAACGGCAGATGGGGTCACTTTAAACAGGTACCACAACGAGTGCTACAAGGATTTTTGCACACAGAACACACTTAATGCTTAAACAACTGTATATACATATATATTGGTTTGCTATATACTGAACAAGAAGAGAGCTGCTGTACGCTTAGCAGCACTATACAGACCGCACTGATGCTGAGAACAGAGACATCACTTCCTGACGACCTTTCTCTGATATCTGACAGGCTGGTTCCTCTAGACTTTTTTTTTAATCAGTCCTCCTCTTGCCCACCCACCTCCACATCCTCTTTGCTTGTGAACTGCCGCTCCGCTCTCGCTATTAGCATGTACAGCCCCCTCTCACCCGCCCACCTCTCCATACTCCTTGCTACTGTATTAAGCTGTTCCTCCCCCGCTATTACCATGTACACCCCCCCTCTCGAAACCCCACCTCCCCATACTCTTTGCCTGTGAACTCCGATCTCCGCCTTGTCCCCCACTATTAGCTTTAGCAATATTTGCCCACCCGCCCGCTCTTTCCTTGCCATCTCTGCAGATCATTAGATCTGCTTGTGCCTGTAGATCTACGGCTGTCATCTCACAATGTCAAGCGAGATGACAGCCGGGCGCTCAACTAAATTACTTGATACAGATAGCTTAAAAAAAAGAAGTACAGTATACTTGTAAAAGGGTGATTAAGAGAAGTTTTGGAAAACATACAAAATGCAGAAGGAAAGTTATGTGTGTACATTACATAGTTGCTTGTTAATCTTTAAGATTCACTGTTTTCAGAAAAAAAATACTCACCCCACATATGGTTCTACAAATTGCCATGGCCTGTGTGATTTTGTAGCTTATCACTGTGACTGAACAACTCGCTTGAACCTTTTAGTGGAAGCTACATAGAAACGTTGACCTTAGAGAAGCTAAATGGACATTTTGTCAATATCTGCAAGGCAGAAATCTTAAATATTTTGGTTTAAACAGACTCAATAGATTTTAAATGTAAAATATAAGTAAAAAATGTACATCTCACACAGTACAAATCCATGCTTTTAAAAAAATTTTCTGATCACTGTTCTTCTAAAAAAATAACCCAACAATAAAATAATAATAACAATCAATGTACCTGGTATTGACATTTTCTTAAAATGGGATATCTGATTTGGAGTGGTCTGCAAAATAACTGGCACACCACCTGTAAAAAGATACAAAATACAAACTAAAACAAATCACTTTCTAAATCAGTGCAAACATTTAAGATTGCACTTGGCTAATTTCTGCTTTAACAATCCTTAAAATGTAATTTCGTAAAGCACTCAAAAGAGAAAAAAAAAGTATAATGTGTCAGCCAAGTGCAATGGTACAACAACAACAACAACAACATTTATTTATATAGTACATTTTCATACAAATAATGTAGCTCAAAGTGCTTTACATGATGAAGAAAAAGAGAAAAAAGACAAAGTAAGAATTAAAATAAGACAACACTAATTAACATAGAATAAGAGTAAGGTCTGATGGCCAGGAAGGACAGAAAAAACAAAAAAAATTCCAGATGGCTGGAGAAACAAAAATAAAATCTGCAGGGGTTCCAGACCATGAGACAGCCCAGCCCCCTCTGGGCATTCTACCTAACATAAATGAACAGTCCTCTTTGTATTTAGGGTTCTCATGGAAGGACTTGATGATGATGGTCATGTAGACTTCACACAGGGGACACAGGGGAACTGTGCAGCTATCTCAGTGCTCTGCCGACTGATGGTAAAAGCTGATAAATGGGAAAGCTCTGCGTGCAGTGTGTGATCTTGAGAAAGAAAAAGTGAATGACTGAAAATGAGACTGACTGGAGTGTGGGGGTGGCGGGGCAGAGTGGCACAGGGGACAGCTAAAGAAAATAATGGTATTTTTTTATCTGTTGTGGTTTCTATCTGTAACTATAACAGCAGCTGTGGGCTTACAATATATAGTATTTTACATATACAAGGTGATATGTGGAGTATAGATAATTTGGTAAATCATTGGTTCAGAATTTTTTTTTGTCAGAACCACAAAAAGTGCATGGTGATTTACATTAGTTTTACATCGTCAATCCCTTCAATACATTAAGATGTGAGAGGAAGACCCACCAGTAGCCATTGTTGACATGAGAATCCTTGGGGACATGCTCAATAATTTGGAATGGTTCTAAAGCAATTATGTCTTTTTGTGAAGGAGCACAGACAGAAAAATCAAATAACATAATCTTGCTCAATGTATAATACTGAAAGCACTTTATCATAATAATTAATCTTACATAAAATATATTTACTAAGGCTTATTTTGATGAATGAATAATGAAAAAGCAAAGGAATTAGTTGACATAGTGTAACCTTCTTTAAGCAATTAGGACAATGTATACTTTATACAAATGACTACAATAAAGAAAATAAAGGAATTCATCACCATGAAACATGTAAAAGTTAAATAATGAAAAATGTAAAATTACAATGTTTCAGATTTGACAAGTATATTTTCATCTTTGTGATAAAATATACACTGATTAATAAAGCTAAATCTACCACACTGGTACAGAGTAGTAATGAGGAAAAAAGTTCAATTTTGTTTTGCATACAGTTTTGTGAAATTGCCAATTAAATTAAATTTACATGTGTTTTTGCAGTATTTGACATCGTGGGTCTGGGAATTAATAAAGTTTTTTGGGATGTTTCTCCCCACGGATCATTCTGCAGCCAAAATTGCTGTCTCTTGCCACGGTCACTCTCCAATGTTGTCCTATCTTCCATTGCTTCATCCATACCACTACAAAAATGTGCTTCATGCATAAAATTTCATGCTACCTTTTTCACAATGAATCTCTTATTTGGGATCAGAGGAAAAAAACTCCATAATCTTATCTAAACTAGGATCCTTCCAAATGTAAGCCAATGGTCATGCACCTAGACCAATGGACAACAGCAATGGGGAAGTGTTTCCATAGTACTTGCAGGATGCTGTCTAACCATGGTCTCCTTCTCATCTCTCTATTATAATAAAAAAATCTTGGGAAGGCATATGAGATGTGACTTTCTCAGAGAGACACTTTCACATCCCGTAAGATGAGACTCTGTGCCAAGAGATTTAACCACACCCAGGGCCAGAAATAAAAGACAAAGAGTAGATGACAAAGTAGAATGTCGTACAGAATTCAAAAACGTTGGCACGATACACATGTAGAGCCGGTTAGAGATAATGGAATTACGAAAATTCCAAAATGATAGTAAAGATCGCATTAGCGCAAACAAACCGAAATTATTACTCGGTAAAATAACAGAATAGCAAAAAGAGATTGAATATATTGTTTGGATTTAAACTTTAAGTAGGATCATCTAATTCGTGTTGCCATCAGGGAAAAGTAGTGTTTCTTCCCAATGAAGAGGCGTATCCATGAGAATTAAAAGATTTGTAGTTTGGTGAAAGTGAAATCCACATATGCTGTCACACTTGGGTCACACAGTGGCACAGATACACAGGAGATTTTACAGATAGAGAAGTTATTCAAACATTTCACACAAACATAAGTCTCTTCCAGGAGTGAATCGAGCTCTGTGTGTAGTCGGAGGGGACAGTTCAGTCTCTTAATTAAAAGAATAGAAAATCTTCCTCTTCATAGAGGCAAGCCTTGGAAGCGGTACCCCCAATAGGAGCAGAGGATGTCTGGGGGAGAAGAGAGACAAGGCAGTGACAGAAAAAAGGACAGCTGCTGTACAGACTTTGAAATGTTCGAAGCGCCTTGCGAGATGCAGATCACGTGGCATGGCAACAGCAAGCCAGCAGCTGATCGAGCAAAGAGGAGGTTAAAAAAACAACAAAAAAAACACGATTGTTTCCCATTGTATCACCATTTAAGAGGTGGTTTTAGGGTTTTAGCAACCGCGTCTCCTTGGGGTGCATACTCTCATCTACATGGTCCACAGAGCTTACTCCCACTTGGACAAAGCCAGTACCACAGTCAGGTTAATGTTCTTTTACTTTTCCAGTGCTTTTAACTTTATCAACTGGGGAAAAAGCTCAAAGTTATGCATACGTTGATGCTCCCATACTCTCCTGGATCATGGACCAACAGACAGCAGTGTGTAAGGCTGAGGGGCTCTGTTTCAGAAATGGTGGTGTGTAATACTGGAGAACCTCAGGGAACTATCCTAACTAAAAGAAGTGTTTAGAACTTTCATGGTAAACAACTGAAACCCATTGATATCCTCTGACTAAAGAGTTATAAATAATTATAAAACAGTGGTATATTATAACATTTATTATTGTGTCTCTGCTCATTCAACATGCGGTAGCCTTTATAGCATTTAACTCAATTCCTATGAAGGGCATTTCTACATGGCTGTTAAACTTAAATCATTACAATAATTAAAATGCACAACTGACAATTGCTTGAAATGGTAAATACAATGTATATAAATCTTCACTTTAGATTTTATGGGAAACAGCTAAGAGCAACCAGTGCATATTCTGATGCAACACCCTCCAAAGTTATTCACCTCCCTACTTACCATTACCAAAAGGTTAAAATTAAAAATGGAATGTGACTCAAATATCACCATCTTAAGGAAAAAACATACAACATGCAATTCTATGCTGTTGCCTGTTAATATGCATCGTACAACAAAAATTCAGCAACAGTATACATTAGCTTTATTTATACACAGTATATAAATTTGCAACTTACGATATCCTCTCATCTATTACATATTGCACCTTTACTATTTTAGGAATAATTTGTTCTGTTGGTGTCTATCTTTAATTGATTCAGTTTCCGTATTTATAATTAAAGACAAAAGCTTTGACATCGCTCTCCGAGTATTACGTGCAAGGTATATCGGCATTGTCAAAATTACAGTTACTATTTGATATGTGTTAATAACCTGAGAACATTACTTTCTTCAAGCAAATAATCAAATAATATAGACACTGATATAAATGCCCTAACTTTCATTAAAATCTTGACTGGTTGAAATAATTTATATACCGTAATTATTTTTTTAATTCATTACATATACAGTTTATTCAACATGTTATTCTTCTTAGAATATATGTGTTCTGTCAACTTACAACATGAAATAAGAAATCATGATATAAGTAATCATGGATGCCTGTCATACCTGTGCATTCCAGGGAAAAGACCATTCCAAACCAACACAAAATAAAATACGAGGCTATCATTTTCATAATTATTCATCTTGCTTTTAAAATCTAGAAGAAAGCAGGTATGTAAGCATTAACTAGGATGTTCCTGTACATCTTTCAACACCATTTGGCTGTTTCAGGACCAAAACGTCTCTGTCAGAATTATTAGGTTTATACCATTCTGTTCTTGATAATTTTCCTTCCATATAAATACATTTATATAAATCAGTAAAACTAAACTGGAAAACTCAAAAAGGGTTAAAATAAACAAAATAAACATCACTTTTCTGTGACATAGAATAAAAGTGGTAATCCACTTGAGCCAACATAATATTTGTGTTATCTTCCTTTGTTATTTGTGTTGATGATATTTGGTATAGGCAGGAAAGTATTATAGTAAAAAAGGGGTAGTCATTGTTTTACTTTAGCTAATCCTTATCTAAACTTACTATCTAAAGTAACATTTCCAGTCTAAAGTCAATAATCTTATTATCTTCATGGTTTTTCTAAAAGTTAATAGACAACATAATTTATTCATCACCAATTATCTTTCAGTACACACTATGTCTCCCACAATACTAATAGAATATGCTTTCTCAGAATATACCACTAAAAAGTTTTCAAATGTCCCTGTAGTGCAGGGCTTTTTAACCCCAGGCATGCATGCAGTGCCACTCTTCACTGCAGGTTTTGAAGATAACCTCTTTCAGAGAATTTTTGTTTATAATTGGACTCCTTTATTAGTCTGTATTTTCATTTGTTTTTTCCCTTTTCTGCACTTAAGTAGTATACTGCTGCAGTGGATCCAGTGGGGTCAATTGTCATGTACTTGCCGTAAAAAGTGCATATTCTCTCTGTGTTTTTCTTCCTACAACCCCAAGTATATGTAGTTAAGGTATTGGTAGGTTTCTGTTTGACAGATGATCTGTGAAAAATAATTTACAGCAAGAAATAATTTGTGAAACACATAGGCCACAACTTTTTGGTGTAGGGGCAAGAAAATGAAAAACAATGTCAACAGAATGGACAAAATATCACAGAGAGTTCCTGCTGAGGAGCTTATGACCTTCTTGTCCATTTTGAGTTATTTATTTAAGTTAATATTACTTTTGTTAATTATTTACATTATATGTTTGAATTTGTATTAAACCTTCGTTATGTGATTTGTGCTTTCTCAATGGTTCCCTAAGAGGCAAGACTACCTGCACATACCTGCTAGGAACTGCCCTCAACCCTGTGAAGATGACGGTTTCCCAGAATTCTTGGCAGTACCGTGCACTAGGGAGTCAGTTAGTTTACTGTGTTTGCACTTTTTTTTTTTTTTTCATATACTTTGTTAATCCCCAAAGGGAAATTGGGGCTTTGCGATATCACTGGATTTATTTGACCTTCTGCTATTTTTTCACTATTCTCTGGATTACTATGTTGGGACTTTGTACACATCGGATTGCCTTATTGTTTTGGACAACTTCTATTTCCTTTTGTGTTCCAGAGCTTTATTGTTGTTGAAGAGCATTTTTATAGAATATTTTCATTTGATAAAAATCCTGTGTTTGCCCTTACATCTAGCTGGGGTTTGATAGTATATCCCTCTCTAGTGGGTACTTCTGGGCACTTTTTGGACTCTCTTCTGATTTGTGACTCACATTTCATAACAAAACAGACTATTTGGCAGTAGCACTTTATGTTGAATTAGTTTTTGAAAAAAACTCACTGCTTTGTTGATGGCTAATTTTGTAAATATAGTGATGCCCTTAAATATGTCTTATCTTCGAGTGTACATATACAGACCTATAACCACTTAAGGGAAATTGAGAATAAGCTTTACAAATTACCTCAGCTTTCGGCAAGGGTTATGGGTCTGGAGAATTATGAGTTTTTTGAGTTGGAGGATGAGGTGTATTTACGTGTAGCCAATATACAGTACCTTTGGGAGAAATATGCTATTCAAGCAATTGAAAGCAGACAGAAAACCTAGCTGACTTTTTGCTCTACCATGGCTAAACCAAGAAATGCCATTACTGCTATTGTTGCACCTGTGACTGCGGTCAAAGTCTTTCATCCCCACATTTTGTCATCACCGCTACCTTCACGCCATCCACCCCAAGACATACTGTATCTTTGATAGTCTTTTGTTTTGTTTCATGTTGCTGTGACAAAGGATTAAAGACTCTTGGAAGTTATGATCAAGACGGCTCTGGTGAAAGGGGCTGAGAATGTGGACAACCGACTAAAAACTGCAGCATCAAACGAAGACAAGAATGCCAAGCCGGATGCTCTGAAAGAAGATGGAGGGTTCGAGCAAGCCCCACAGCCAGAAGTATGGAGGGTGTGGCTCGTAAGTTAAGTCAGCACTATGAAGCTGAGAGTATTGAAGTGTGCAAGCCACTCCTGAGAGGAGATGGCACATCCATGTTGCTGCCCAAGACCCCAGGAACAGGCACACCTGAATTTCTGCCTGTGATTCCCAGGAGGGAGCGCCTTCAAGTTATGGTCAAGAATTTCAAGGTCACTAGAAGGGAGTATAAAAAATAAAAACTCACTTCTTAGCTTGTATATTTTAGCCCTGTCCTTCTTGCCCAGAGGTGCTCAGATCCCTGCTGCCTAGTTGTCCAGAGGTGCTCAGAGGTGCTCAGTTGCCTCATTGTCCCTGTTGGGAGGTATGTAGATGCCTATCTTGTCCTTTCTGCTGGAACCACCAGAAGTTGGTTTGCCTTTCTTATTTGCCATGTGGGAACCACCAGGAGGTGGTTAACTTATCTTACTTACTCTGCTGGAACCACCAAGTGGTGGTACCTCAGCACCTGTCTTGGTGTGACCACCAGGAGGTGGTACTTGACCGCTTGTCTTGCTGTGACCACCAGGAGTTTGTGCTCATTCACTTCTAATGCTAAGGCCACCAGAAGATAGTAGGCCTGTTTTGCTTGCCATCCCAGAGTCACCTGTAGGTGACCCACCAGTTCTGTTTGCCTACAGGGACCTCCAGAAGGTGACCCGCCAGTTTTGTTTGTCCAGCTGGGACCACTAGTAAGTGGCCTTCTCGCCTTGTCTACTATGCTTGGTTCAAGTCTTCTTACCTCATCTCCTCAGCATGGCTCAGGTCTTGCATAAGAATCTCAAGACATTTGACAAGCGAGAGGAGACCATTCAGTCCTTCAAGCTCATTTGTTTAGCTAATAGCTAAACATTCCCATCTGTCTTGCTGGGCGCAAGTCTCCTCCTCTGAAGGTTCCCATAGGGGATAGTGTAATATTTTTGTACTTTATGAAAAGTGCATAAGTGTCTGGAAGTCATCAATTGGGAGGTAAGGGGCTATGTTGTATTTCAGCCAAGGTCCTTCCCCTAATCAAATCATTGTTTCTTGTCTTTTTTGTTCATTTTGAGTTAATAATAATTTACATAGTTATGTACAAGAGTGGAGGAAGATGCACACAGGTAGATTACATCCTATGCAGAAGAGGCAATCTGAAGGAGATTGAAGACTGCAAAGTGGTGGAAGGGGAAAGTTTAGTTAAGCAGCATAGGATGGTGGTTTGTAGGATGAAGTTGGAGATCCAAGAAGAAGGAGAGTGAGGGCAGAGCCAGGGGTGAAATGGTGGAATTTGAAAAAGGAAGACTGCATGGTTGAGTTTAGGGAGAAGGTGAGACAGGCACTGGGTGGTAGTGAAGAGTTACCAGACAGTTAGGAAACTACAGCAGAAGTAGTAAGAGTGACAGCAAGAAGAGTGCTTAGCATGACATCTGGACAGAGGACGGAGGAAAAGGAAACCTGGTGGTGGAATGGGCAAGTACAGGAGACTATACAGAGGAAGAGGATGGCAAAGAAGAAGTGGGATAGTCAGAGAGATGCAGAAAGTAGACAAGAGTACAAGGAGACAAGGCGCAAGGTGAAGAGAAAGGTGGCGAAGGCTAAAGAAAAGGCATATGATGAGATGTATGAAAGGTTGGACACTAAGAAGGGAGAAAAGGACCTGTACCGATTGGCTAGACAGAGGGACCGAGCTGGGAAAGATGTGCAGCATGTTAGGGTGATAAAGGATAAAGATGGAAACATACTGACAAGCAAGGAGAGTGTGTTGAGCAGATGGAAAGAATACTTTGAGAGGCTGACGAATGAAGAGAATGAGAGAGAGAAGAGGATTGATGATGTGCAGACAGTGAATCAGGAAGTGCAACGGATTAGCAAGGAGGAAGTAAGGACAGCTATGAAGAGGATGAAAAATGGAAGGGCTGTTGGTCCAGATGATATACCTGTGGAAGCATGGAGGTGTTTAGGAGAGATGGCAGTGGAGTTTTTAACCAGATTGTTTAATGGAATTTTGGAATGTGAGTTGATGCCTGAGGAGTAGAGAAGAAGTGTACTGGTGCCGATATTGTGTCTTTGTGGACCTGGAGAAAGCATATGACAGGATGTCTGGAGAGGAGCTGTGGTATTGTATGAAGAAGTTGGGAGTGGCAGAGAAGTACGTAAGAGTAGTACAGGATATGTATGAGGGAAGTGGACACTGGTAAGGTCTGCGGTAGAAGTGACGGATGCATTCAAGGTGGAGGTGGGATTACATCAGGGATCGCCTCTGAGTCCTTTCTTATTTGCAATGGTGGTGGACAGGTTGACAGACGAGATTAAATAGGATTCCTAGTGGACTATGATGTTTGCTGATGACATTGTAATCTGTAGAAATAGTAGGGAGCAGGTTGAGGAGACCCTAAAGAGGTGGAGATATGCTCTAGAAAGGAGAGGAATGAAGGTCAGTAGGAACAAGACAGAATACATGTGTGTAAATGAGAGGGAGGTCAGTGGATTGGTGAGGATGCAAGGAGTAGAGTTGGCGAAGGTGGATGAGTTTAAATACTTGGAATTAGCAGTACTGAGTAATGGGGATTGTGGAAGAGAGGTGAAAAAGAGAGTGCAGGCAGGGTGGAATGGGTGGAGAAGAGCGACAGGAGTAATTTGTGACAAACGGGTATCACCAAGAGTGAAAGGGAAGGTCTACAGGACAGTAGTGAGACCAGTTATGTTATATGGGTTGGAAACGGTGGCACTGACCAGAAATCAGGAGACAGAGCTAGAGGTAGCAGAGTTAAAGATGCTAAGATTTGCACTGGTTGTGACGAGGATGGATAGGATTAGAAATGAGTACATTAGAGGGTCAGCTCAAGTTGGACGGTTGGGAGACAAAGTCAGAGAGGGGAGATTGCGTTGGTTTGGACATGTGCAGAGGAGAGATGCCGAGTATATTGGGAGAAGGATATTAAGGATAGAGCTGTCAGGCAAGAAGAAAAGAGGAAGGCCTAAGAGAAGGTTTATGGATGTGGTGAGAGAGGGCATGCAGGTGATGGGTGTAACAGAACAAGATGCAGAGGACAGAAAGATATGGAAGATGATGATCCACTGTGGCAACCCCTAACGGGAGCAGACGAAAGAAGAAGAACTATAATTTACAATAACTACTATTGAAAAATACCTGCGGTGGGTTGGCACCCTGCCCAGGATTGGTTCCTGCCTTGTGCCCTGTGTTGGCTGGGATTGGCTCCAGCAGACCCCCGTGACCCTGTGTTCGGATTCAGCGGGTTGGAAAATGGATAGATGGACTATTGAAAAATAAAATCCAAAAATGTTTGTCTTCCTTTTACAGAGCTGATAACTATTTAATCCTCTAAATATACATAGTAAGTAAAAAAATATACATACAATATACTGTATATAACTATTCATTTATTCAATTTAAATTATATACCTACATGGTATTTGTTTTTGCTAATCATTGACTGTTGGTGAATACTGGTGCCATTCCAAAAAAAAAATCTCTCCTCCAAGTTGGAGGGTCTCAGTCTGGTAAATCGGATGTTGTAGGTTTTTATTCATTAGAGCAACAACACCCATAGTTTGTACAACACTCTCCATGCTGTTGCACATGCAAGCTTGGCGAGTCTCTTACAGAGACCTTTTAAGGGTGCATCGGGGTAGTACTAGTAGGATGGAATAGTTCACATAGTTTCTGTTTCCTTCCTTCAAGAAGAAGCCTGTTGTTACCACTACTCAGGTTTCACCTGTTCCACCTCCAACACAACAGGAAGGATAAAAAGCCATGTGCCTAGAGGGAGGTTATCATTAGACAAGCAGAAACAGGAGAAACAGTAGACAATACTCCTGCAGCTCTGCTTGAGCAGGGGAGGGCTACATTGGTCCTGGAGGGCTGCAGTAGCTGCAGGTTTTCACTCCAACCGAATTGCTAAATTAGAAACAATTCCTTGCCAATTTCAGACCTTATTTTATTTAATGGAATCGTTTCTGCAATGTTAGGTTCTTACATCATAGATTATTTCCCAGGGCATCATCCAAATGATTTGAACTGTAAAGCAAATAATTTTCAGTCTGTCACATTTTTCTCTTAAGAGTTATTTACCAAATAGTGCAAGATGAATCTACACAGGTGTAAATGAAAACATGTTAGATAGAGAACTGCTGGCTCCTTTGTCATTTGCATCTTGTTGTAATAAGGAGCCATTAAAACAGTGAATCCAGCTGTTTAAGACTGAAATAAGAAATTAAGTGTGGGAAATCTTAACAAGCGAGACCACAAAAATGAAGACTCAAAATGTCACATGAGCAGTAAATGTTTCATCAGAAATAATTGACTTCTCATCCAGACACTGGGTTGGAACAAAAACTTGCAGCCACTGTGGCCCACCAGGACTGTTGCTGCCCACCCCTGTGGTAGAGGGAGTCAAAATGCTACTTTTATAATTTTTCATTATTTGTTTTGGCTCCATTCCCAAGCAATTAAAAGGGGTTTCCCAGTTGGACCCCTATCTCTTCTTGCATTTCTTGTCCTTCCTTTACAACATACAGTAGAGTGGCATGCAAATGTTTGGGCATCCTTGCTTAAAATGTCTGTTACTCTGAATAATTAAATGAGCAGAAGATGAACTGATCACCAAACTGGCCAAACTGGGCGGTCTACCTAATATAAAGGTGCTAAAGTTAGTTTTATTTTTTATTCTACATTTTAGACAATTCAATGAAGTGTGTATCATAGACAGAGTATCTACTTTTATGCACAGTACTTGAGAAACCAGAAAAGAAAACAGAGAAAAGTAGGGATTAATAATGATAGCACATTCGTGAAGTACAGGATATTGCAATGCACATATCTATTAGAAGAACAGAAATGCAATTAAGAAAAGACCAACTTAAAAAAGGAGGTTTTTAATAGTTTTTTTAAATTGATCAATGGTACTAGCCTGGCGTTTTCTATCGGTAAAATATTCCACATTTTTTGTACATAACAGTAAAAGGCACCAAGAGTGTTTAAGTGTGCTTGAACTTATTTACTGCCATTTACTGTAAGTTGGTTGTGAAAACAAAACTGAGTCTTAAAACCCTTCCCACAGTGCTCCTATCTTTTACAAGAACAGACTATCAAATGCGAGATGAGAAGCTTACTGCATTTTTCTTATAAAATTCAACAAATAATGGCCAGTTATAGGCGTATTTCCAGTTGCTTTAGGAAGCAAACAAACATCCTATTTTGATCTTATTGAATGGGTCAGTCTGTGCATCACTACCTGTCTACTGTCCTGCCTAACATCTATGCACCTCATCACAATAGAGAGACGGAACCATGATTTGCAATTGTAATAGGTTCTGTTGATTTAACTGTTTACATTTTCCTTCACTGATGCAACCAAACAAAATTAAAGTTAAAATGAACATGATTTATACTGTATCTACCAAGGAGCACATTCAAGCAAATATGAGCCTGCAAGTTCAAATAATGACCATCACATGTGGCAAAGAAACATATACATAAATAAACATATTGATGCAACTCATTAATAAATGAAAGGCCCAATATTTTAAATTCACTTAATTATGCTACTGTTTACAATCAGTCCTACAACAGCATAATTTAACACCTTGTCTGTTGGCATTTTGATGTCAACTTTAATTGAAATATACAGTTGGTGTGGGAATTTGCCATAATATAGCTGCTTTGTAGTGCCCCATGTATACAGTCTTATATGCACATGGACAACAAAGGAGATTTACTAGCTCAGCACAAGCAGACCAAACGGTTAAGCTACATGTATTCTTATTACCAAAGCAGGTGACAACTCACGGTGCTACATACTATTCCCTCTCACCTGCTAATACCTCTGGGAATATGTTAATCACCCATACCAGGCGCTCTTATCGCTATACCTTGAATATATTATGAAAGAAATTCCCATGTTCATTACTTTGATTCACCTATGCTACAGTTACTGTTAACTATGCTGTATGTATGACTGTTAGATATATCTTTATAGCGCAGGGGTGGGCAAAGTCATTCCTGGAGGGCTGCAGTGGCTGCAAGATTTGTTGTGCTCAATCCTGTTGGAGATAGACTTCTGCCACACAGATCCTGAGGAGAAATTTGAAGATTTGGTAGAGGGATGGAGGGGGTAAAAAATGAATTCATATCCTTTTTGTTATTTTGATACTTTGTGCTAATGGTCTTTGCTGTTATGCATGTGAAGTTAACTGCATTTATGGTAATGACTGATTAATTGACTGAAAAATTGCTTGCTCTACAAGGAAAACAAATCATTTTAATATACCCAAATATATGTGAAGATATCGAGGAATATAATGAACGTTTTTTAAATTTAAGGTATCTGAAAAATTATTACAATATCAGCTGTCAAACTAACGCCAAATGTAAGTAAACATCTACAGTACTTTGTCTATTCAGTCCTTTTCAATATACTGTAATGCAAATAGGATCCATGATTTGTTCCACTTCCCACCTGTAAATGTGACAAAGTAACAATTGTAAGTCTCCTTTAATATTATTTTATTGTACTTCTACAGTCTTTGATAAACAATATTCCAACCTTTTACCGTTTATTGTAAATATACTATGGGGAAAACAAAAACATAACCAATGAAACACCATTAAAATTCATTATTACTTAAGAGTGAATCAAACTTTACCTACTTAAACTCTGCAGAAACTTTAGTTGGCCAATGACAGTCATGGTTCTAAACAAATCATTCCCCCATTCATTGCCTTTGGTTTCATCTGAACTGCTCCGAGTTACTTTAGAGTGCAGTATTTGAAAAACATTCAGTGTGGAGCATTTCCTGCAAGGAAAAACAGTTTGTTTAGCAGAGTGCATATGTATTTACAGTTCGATCCCCAGAATGTAAAAGTAGTTACTTGTGAAACTTAAGCTGATCTGTTCCTTTCACTTTCTGAGTAAAGATATATTTTCTGTGTTTCGCTACCTTCTAATTGAGGATTTGGAATAGCGGAACCATTACAGCCAGGGACGCCTGTGTATCCGGGCGCAGATAAACTCGATGAACCACGAGAATTGGAGTTGCAAATCGGTTGGCGACAGGTGACCCGGAGCAAAGGTTATGATTCAGCCTGTATGCACAACTCTTAATAAACCGAACAGATACTTGCGACTGGATGAATAAAATAATATTCTTTAATATTAATTGAAAGTATTTGTAGAACACAGCTAAGAGCGCAGGAGGAAAACGAAGTTCGTTCTGTATAGTATATTGCACCCTATTTGTCGTGTGTTAATTTGGATTTAATTTGGCCACAGCCTGTCCAGATTTGAGAAAGAAATAATGTATTGGCATAATTATAAACTAATCTAACAATAATTATAAACAATACCATTTGCGCTATTTATGTAATTAACTTGAACGCAGTCGCTTGGAGTATTTTCTGCAAAATTTATTTAATACATTTCTTTAAAATACTGTATTTGTCAATTCTAAATTTTAACAGTGTAACATACAATACTGGCTAAATAAATATTTTTTATTATCAGTCTTTGTGAAAGTCTATATTTAATAATGTAATTTAAAGTTATATGCGTGTCAGTTTTTTTTTAACAGATTTAAAGAATGTCCATATGTATAAGCATTGCCAACAATAACTATCTTTAATATTCTGTTTATAATAATAATTCAATGTGTTCAAAACAAATAAAACTTTAAACTCTTGAAAGTTGAGACAATAGTAACTGTGCAAAGAGACATTTGTTTAAATGTTAGGAAGTCTTTTGAAGGTACTGGGCAGTTTCCTGGTGACTCTTGATATTTTGTAAATACTAGCCAGGGCACCTAAAGTAAAGTTTCAATTAACTGCAGTTTCATTTTGGACAAAAATATAAACAGCGTATCAAAATAAATGCTGTTAATACATTGAACAAGCCAATTCCTACAATGTTCAGTGTAAAGCAGGAGTCTCAGGAGGGTGGGGGTCAGTCTGTCACAAGATGAAATTCACATATTATACTTCAAACGCAGTTAATCCAATTTAGTATTCTGTAGCTAATTAAAACTGTTGACAAAAACTTAGAATGTGGAGGGTGCTCCACTTGTTCTCCTGATCAAAGAGGGTCAATTTTGAGTTGACTGCTAATGTACCATGGACATGTTTGGGATGCTGGAGGAAAACACGCACAGATACAGTGAGAATGTACAAACCTAAAACAGCCAGCAACTGGGCTTTGGATTTTAATGCAGAATGATATGAAGAATTAAGACCACTCTGCTGCCAACAGTGTTAACATATTCATATTAAATACATTTAATCCTACTTAAAATATGTGTTGGTATTAAATGAGAATTAATCCTACTTAAAATATCTGTTGATATTAAATACAACTGTGTGTTTTTATAATACTTCAGTTTTGCTACATCAGTTGTAAATAATGCATATATGCAGTACATATATTCTTAAGTATGCCTATCCTGGCACCTTTGGGTGAAAGACACAGACCAGCCCTGATGCAAAGCCATTCCTGGGCTTTATTTATTTCATGCTGAACGTAACAAAATATTCTCAAAACACTTTTAATTTAATTCATTTTAGGGAGTGTCCAAAGAATTAGGCAAGGATTAGACCTAGACAGGGTTGCAATTGCAAGGCCCACACTTTCATACACCTACATGCATACAGCGTCTGTTTAGAATTATCAGTTAACCTATCTCACATGACTTAAACACATGAAGAACATACAAACGGCACACAATGAACAAACATGGTATTTAAACCCAGGATGCTGCATCCATAGCTAATGTTTCAATAGCAGCAAAACATTATTTTTAAAAGGGTGTTTGGCAGCCTTATTTTTTCATTTAAAGTTTACAGCAGTATTTTACCAAAAATGAAGTCATTTATGTGTGAAAATACCTGGACATTCACAACTTGCTCCGTCATGGAAATGAATACAATGAAAACTGTGCATGCTTCCAGAAAAGTAGTTGTTTTAGCTGTCCCCACACTCCTCGCACACATACACACCCTCAAAATAGATGAAGGAAGGTCAGAACACTTGCACCTTAGAATGAAATAGCTCTTTACTTTTAATACTGATTTAAATTCTTAATGCAAATTTTGATAACGCAGAACGGTCAAGTTTCTTGTCTATTTCTGAGTTCTTGGCTTTTCAGCCATTTTCAGTTAACTTTATTTGGAAAAAAATGTGCAGACTAACAGTTTTAAGCAACTTAGACTTTATGTTTCAGCTGAATATTTCTTTCTGTTTTATTACAGATTCTGGAAGAAGACTGAAATGATCAGATCATTTATTGTTTGTATTTGTATGCTGGTTGTGTCACTGCAGCATACAGGTATGAAGGAGAAGTTTGAGTATATTTGATTTTTGTTTTTTTTTTACTATCAAGATTTGTTTTTAGTTTAAGTATATTACTTTTCTTATGTTGTAGATGGGTTAATTATTGAATTCCAGTCTTCTGTCTTGAACCAGATGCTGCAGTATTTTAAGAAGCCTCCTGAGCCAGGTGTGTGTGAATACCATTCTTTTGCTTTGGTCGAAGGGACAAAAGGCTTAATGTCACATTTAAAGATACTTTGGTTTCAATATATGCCAAAAAATATTTTCCACAATATAATAAAAATACAGTGTATAATCGTACGGACAGTTGTTGGAACTTGTAATGTAATTACCTCTATAGATATGTATTGTTGACTACAGACAAGTAGTGGTGGCTCTGTGGCTAGGGATCTGCACTGGCAATCGGAAGGTTGCCAGTTCAAATTCTGTAAATGCCAATAGGGACTCTGCTCTGTTGGTCCCTTTAGCAAGGCCCTCAACCTGCAATTGCTGAGCGCTTTGAGTAGTGAGAAAAGCGCTGTATAAATGCAAAGAATTATTATTATTAAGTAATGTTTATATTACAAATCACAATAAAGTTGCTTTGTGTTCTCCATTTAATAACAGTAATAATCCTTTACATATGCAGCACCCCCGCTGTTTTCCAAGATCTGCTCTCCACAAAAAGTATTTTGTATTACCAGTAGTATTAACATATAAGGTTCTATAGTTGACTGTCAGAAAATAGAATATTTAAACCAAAATGTCAGACAGACCAACGGAATTAATAACCAAATATAAGACCAAAATATCTTTTGTAGTTGAATATATATATATATAGTACTGTGAAACGTTTGTGTTAATTACTGAGCTCATTTTGTCTGGAAACTACTGTATCAAGTGTAGATGCAACTAATTAACAAATATGTTTTACAAGCCTTAATCTCAGTGAAAGATAAGGAATCCTCTGTCATTTCTGTACATCCACAATTAAGCCAAGAACCTTACAAATCTCCCAAAAATTCCTAAAAAGCAATGTTTTTTATTTTAGACAATGTAAAATTAATTGAAATAACAAGGTAAACTCTATGTTCATGCCAACATCTGGCAAAATCTGGCAGGTGTCAGCTGATTAATTAAAGTATATAGATTGCTTCTAAGCAATTTAGCAGTTTTTTTGTTTTTTCCCTCTTGGACCTAGAACGACTAACCTCATGTAATCACACTGTGAATGTCAACATGTGACATTACAGCAACAATGTTTTGTCATAAAAAGAGGCCATGAAACAATTAAGGTCTTCTGAGAAATGTTGGAAATCAAGAAAATATTTGCCCCTGTTTATTTGGTAGATACTTTTTCAGCATTTTCATGTTATTTTTGTATATGTTTTGTGGTTTGTTTGTTCTGTTTTCCAGCATGTTTGAATTTGCCCTGAATCAGAGATAGTTAAGTAAGATGTACTCACATCTGGCCTTTTATGATTTGATGAGTCTTATAATGAATTGTAGGCTCTGTTGTAAGGCCCATATTGTTCTTCTTTCCCCATGTTTTAGCTTTCAAGGCTTCTTGGGGTCATTTCATTACATTTCCGTTTTTGTTTGAGTAACCTTGCTACTATGAAAACTGGGCAGCTCAGTAGCACATTTTCTTCTTTTTGAAAATGTCATTTGTCATTCTTTTTCATGCCAGTTGAGTCTTCATAGCCCTTATCTCCAGTCTTGTGACTGACGATAACAGCAACAACAATTTATTTCTTGTATAGCCTAAAGTCATACAAGGAGAGCAGCAATTGGCTTTAATAGGTCCAGTTTTTTGACAGCCCACCAACCTTGATTCCCTAAGTAGACAAGAAAAAACTCTAAAAAATACCCTTTTAGGGAAAAAAATGGAAGAAATCTTGGGTAAGGCAATTCAGAGAGAGACTCTTTCCAGGTTAGCTGGGCATGCAATGGGTGTCAAAAAATGGGGTAAATACAATGCCCACAACAGAACACAAGTACAGTGATCCCTCGCTATATCGCGCTTCGCCTTTCGCGGCTTCACTCCATCGCGGATTTTATATGTAAGCATATTTAAATATATATTGCGGATTTTTCTCTGCTTCGCGGGTTTCTGCAGACAATGGGTCTTTTAATTTCTGGTACATGCTTCCTAAGTTGGTTTGCCCAGTTGATTTCATACAAGGGACGCTATTGGCAGATGGCTGAGAAGCTACCCAACTTACTTTCTCTCTCTCTCTCTCTTGCGCTGACGTAGGGGGGTGTGAGCAGGGGGGCTGTGTGCAGCTGCTTCCTGTAGGACATGCTGCACGGTGCTTCGCATACTTAAAAGCTCAAAGGGCACGTATTGATTTTTGACTTTGTTTTTCTGTGGCTCTCTCTCTCTCTCTCTTCCTGCTCCTGACAGAGGGGGTGTGAGCTGCCGCCTTCAACAGCTTTGTACCGGCGGTGCTTCGCATACTTAAAAGCCAAAAAGCCCTATTGATTTTTTTTTTGACTGCTTGCTTTGCACTCCTTTGAAAAGGAAGATATGTTTGCATTCTTTTAATTGTGAGACAGAACTGTCATCTCTGTCTTGTCATGGAGCACAGTTTAAACTTTTGAAAAAGAGACAAATGTTTGTTTGCAGTGTTTGAATAACGTTCCTGTCTCTCTACAACCTCCTGTGTTTCTGCGCAAATCTGTGACCCAAGCATGACATTCTAAAAATAACCATATAAACATATGGTTTGTACTTCGCGGATTTTCCTATTTCGCGGGTGGCTCTGGAACGCAACCCCCGCGATGGAGGAGGGATTACTGTAATCCTATTTACAAAGCTAGATGACCAGTTTATTATTGCCTCCTCAGGAATACAATACAATAGTACAATAGTGATAGTACAAACTACAAACTAAAATGCAAGAATATATTATAGCACTCACTAAATACAGAAATATCACATATGAGTATACAAATTTGTTCAGAGTCCTGGAGACCTTGGCCAACAAGCTTCATCCCCCTTACTGGCCATTCCACAGCTGAATCAGTGCTGGACTGGCCAATCTAACAAAAGGACCCTTCTACCCTATGATTCCAGTGCTCCTTTATCAGAGATGACTTTCCTATAGGCAGGTAAGCAACTTGGCAGTAAAGCAGCGGCACCAAGTGCCACATTTGAGTACTGAAAAGAGAAACAGAACAGGTAAACATTAGTAGCAGATTATAAATATTATATTACTTATGTTTTAGTATTAATGACTAGCAGGAGAGATGCAGTATGCACAGCTAATCAGCAGCTCTAGTCAAGGTATGCTAAACTGAAGCAGTGAATCTTCAGCCAGGATTTAAAAGTTGAGATTGAAGGGGTACCTCTTATAGTAGCAGGCAGACCATTCCACAGCCTTGGGTCCTTGTAACTAAATGTTTGACCTCCCACTGTTATTTTATTAATCTTTGGAATCTTAAGCAGACCAGCATCTTGAGGTCTTACTGTGTACTCTGGTTTTTAAGAAATGATACATTCAGATAAGTAAGCAGGACCTTGGCCATTTAAGGCTTTATATGTTAAAAGGAAGATTTTTAAAAATGCCCTAAACTTAACTGTGAGCCAGTGTAAGAACTTAAGAACTGGAGTTATGTGTTTGTATTTTCTTGTTTTTGTAATAATTCTTGCAGCAGAATTTTGAATTAACTGAAAGCTGTACAAAGAATAATTTCAACAGCCAGTGAACACCACATTGCAGTAGTCAACCCTACTATCAATAAATGTATGAATTAATTTCTCAGAATCCTGCATATTTAGAAAACACCTTAATTTCCCAACATTTTTAAGATGGAAAAAACATGTTTTGGACAGTTTTGTAGTGTGCACTTTAAATGACATGCTAGTATCAAAGATAATGCCTATTGTGGGATGATTCGGTAGAACTTATGGTGATTCCAACTGAGTTAAATAATGACAAAATATTGTTGCGATCAGCATCATTTCCTCCAATTGTTAACACTTCGATTTTGTCTATTTTCAAAGACAAGTAGTTCTCATCCACTCACTCCTTTAACTCACTAAACACATCTAATTGAGGACAATATCAGAGAAACATCATTTGGTCTAAAACAGAGGGTGTCATTTGTGTATGAGTAAAAATGTTTTAAAATAGAATGGTCAATAGTATCAAATCCTGCACTTAAATCTAACAACATAATTACAGTGGAATTTCTTTTATGAGAGGATATGAGAATGTTGTTTACAACGCATGTTAGTGCTGTTTCTATACTATGATCAGTGTGGAAGCCAGACTGGAATTTCTGAAATAAATTATGATGTGTAAGATGAGACTAAAGCTGATTGCCTAATACTTTTTCCAAGTATTTTAGAGAGAGAGGGTAAATTTGAAATGGGTCTATAATTATTAAACATGTGTGGGTCTAGGTCTGACTTATTAAGTAATGGTTTGAAGACTGACACTTTTAGAGCATCAGGTACTGCGCCATTCAATAATGAGCTATTGATAATGCTAAGAATAGGCACTGAAAACATACATTGCTCATTTTACCAATTTTGTTGGCATTGGATCTAGGGAACAAGTAGTTGCTTTCATCTTAGAAATTAAATTTCAGCCTTCCTATCTTGTTACAAGATTAAAATTTCTAAAGTGTTGAATGCAAGGCGAAACAGGGTTTGCCAAGCTAGTATGAGGTTTGCACTGTTATCCTGAGATATGTGATCTCATATTTTTCATTTTCTCATTAAAGAACTTTATAAAGACTGTACTGCTAATGTCTGTTGGTATTCTGCACTGTAGTTCTGAATTTGCATTTGTTAAATTAGCCACTGTTCTAAACAGTGCACAAGAATTATTTTTATTGTTACCTATTAATTTAGAATAGTAGTTTGAGCCGGCTTTAAAGAGAGCTTTTTTATATTTTTAATGTTCTTTGTCTATGCGATTCAAAAGACCTGCAGCTTTGTTGTTCTCTATCTATGCTCCAGTTTTCAACACTGTGATTTAAGAGCTGAAGTGCTGTCATTAAACCAGGGTGAGTTTTTATGTGCTTTGATCACTTTAAAGGGAGCTGCTGCATCCAAAGCCCCTCTCAAGGTCATATTTTAATTTGATGATAGCTTATCTAAATTATTTTCCATGATTACAATATTTTGACTTACTTACTGAAAAAGAATTGCCATCTGTATGTCATACTGTCTTTGTTTTAATCTGCAAATGTATTAGTAGTGGCAGAACCAAATCAAACGTAAATTATCAGAAATAATTTAATGGAGTACTATTTAAATTTTGGATTTCCTCTCTGTGAGTTATAGTTAAATCTATGTGTGTTTATAATTATGAATTGGACCTTTGACAACCTGACAATATCCTAGTGAATTTAACAAATAAGTAAAACATTTGCTAAAAGGGTCAGTGTCTCGAGCTCCATATGTGCAAAGCATATAATTATTCAACTCAGAATTATATATCGAGCACATCTGTCTCGCCTAAAACTGTCCAAAATGTTTCCAGGGCAAGATCCAATCTGCGAACGCTGCAATCAAGTCTCAGCCTCACTGGGTCACTTGTTTTGGGCCTGCACCAAATTAACATCATTTTGGACCAAAATTTTTAAGTGCCTTTCTGACAGCCTTGGTGTCACAATCCCTCCTAACCCATTAACAGCTGTGTTTGGTATTCTTCCAGACGGGTTTAAAGTGGAGAAGTTACAAACAAATTGTGATTGCATTCACTACACTTTTGGCACGCAGACTTATTTTGCTAAACTGAAAGAATCCTAACTCTCCTCTTTTAAGTCAGTGGAAAACCGAAGTTTTATACTATTTGAAATTGGAAAAAATCAAATATTCAGTTAGAGGATCTGTACAGAATTTTTTCAAAACCTGGCAGGATCTAATCAATAATATCTTAGAATAAGCTCGTAATGCATCGAGGCAGGCAATTATCTCCACATTTCTTTTTCTTCTCCATTTATCTCTATTGCCCTATTAAACTCATCAATTTAGGTATGTTTACATGCCTTAAGTTTTACTCTGTTGGCCATGCGCTCTCTCTCAGGGGTGGAGGCCGACTAGTTTTCAATCCTTTCTTTTGTAAAAATTGATCTATTTGTATGGAATGATTACAGTAAAATTAATAAAATTTAAAATAAAAAATAAAAGGGTCAGTGTCCACATCAGTGTGTACCTTAAATCCCCTTTCAACAGTACATGATCATAATTTATTTCCAAATCAGATAAAAGGTTGCCAAATTCAGTCATGAACAAAGAATATGGCCCTGGTGGTCTGTATATTAGGCTACCTCCTTGACCAGTATCTCTAGATTTATGAAGAAATAGGTGTCCATCTGGTGACGCCTCAGCAAAGGGAACAGTGTCAGATCTACTAAGCCAGGTTTCAGAGAGAAGACACAAATCAGATTTTGTACATATTATAATCTCATTTACCAAAGCAGCTTTACTTCCAAGAGGGTGATTGCTTAATAAGCAGCATTTAAAACTGTATAGATGTTTCTGAACTAATGATATATTTTTGTTTTAATTTGAATTAAATTACTATTACAGGTGCCCCTGGTGGAGAATCTGGTTTTATCTCTTGGTTTAATTATACACCTTATTTTTGGTTATCAAGTAATTTAAAGTTTGTGTCAAGACTAAATTTATAAGATGCCTCACAACAGGAATTATGGGTAAGGATAGTAACAGGTGGGATAAACAACAGTCCGTGATTTAACCAATAGGGTAATTTAAATGCATCACATACCCCATTTGATTTGATCCCAGAATTTTTTTCTTCACTTAATTTACCTTTACGTATAGTCTGCTTCAAAGCTATGCCCCAGAATATCATCCCAGAGCAGAGTTAGCTCACTTCGGCATCAGTAGTGCCAGGCTAGAACTTCCTCCAAGGCCTGCAATGTGTCTACCATGCCTGAGTTGAGATTGGCTCATAAAGATTTGGAATTCTAAAGTGGATTCTCCTTACATTCTGTTAAAAGCCAAAATAGTCTCTTATCTTCTAAAAGTACAAGGCAGTGATTTCTTAATACTCTTGACTTACCAATATTTCTAACATGCAATCAAACATCACTGTGAACACACCACTAGCCAGTCCAGGTATTTGTTTGGTTCTATGTCAAGCACATCTGATGCAACTTGATTAGCTGCATCAGGTGTGCTTGAGAAAACACCCATTATGCAAATGTGTGCTGTTATGGGGGATTCTGTTCAGGGTGTTGAATAATTTTGAGACTACAGGGGTCATTAAAAGTGGCATTTTGTATTGAATGTGGAGAAACCATTTGTAATATTAGTTGTGCTGAACTATTTAAATTCTTGTTTGTCTTGTTTTTTTTGCATACAGCTCAAAGTTTGTAAATTTTGCTAGTAAACCTAATTTGCAATGGGGATTAAAAAATTTGAGTGTAACTGTCTTTTTCTTGTTACTGATGTACTTCAAACTTCTAGATCATCATCATTTCACTTCTCTTGCTTAAAGTCTAATGCATAAAAATAATGATGATACACTGTACCTGATGATCAATTTGTGACAGAATGAAAATGTTTGATTCATGTGCTTTGATCTGAATTCCTGCTTTTAAGATCCATGTGTATTTCATGTAGCTAGATGGGAATTCTTTTATTTGCTGTTTGGTCTTATGAAGATGTGTTATATTAGAAACCATTATTTATGTGCACAGTAGATAGGATTTAGTGTTTCTCTGGTAATTTTCTCTGCTAAAATAAGTTTGCTGTAGTCCTTTGCTGGGTAAAGCGGATATGGCTTAAGGCCATAACAAGCTTATAATATAAAGAAATTTTATGTTAAAAAGAAAAATAATTATATTAAATTAATTAAAACCAAAATACAATATATATGACCACATTAAAAGACAATTATAAGACCCTTATCTGGATACTGTACTTAATATATAATAGGTAGGTGGGCAGGTTGGGTAGGTAGGAAGGAAGGAAGGAAGGAAGGAAGGAAGGAAGGAGTAACGAGTAACAAGTCCTCTAAAACTTTCATTAAAACACATTAAGTATTATACTCAGTTGGCCACTACCATCTATAAAATGATTAATGACATTCCTTATGTTTATTTTTTGTACAGTTTGTTTTTCACATAAAAACTTCTCTTATGTCATGTGAGTTGATGGTCATATTGCACTCTCTGTGTATGCTGGTTTGTACACAGTGTATAGTAATTATTGGTCAATATTTAAAAATTATTATTTTTCAGTTGCAAGGAATTTTGTGATTATAATTTGCTAGTTAGTTAATGTAAGTAACATAAATTAAATGCATGTGCTTATGGTTTATTTGGCTACTTTTGTAAGGTTATGACGTTACTGTCATGTCATAGGCTACCTGGTTGACAAATGGGTCAAGTACAGATGCACTGTTATAAGTTGCCTGTAGCAACATGCAGCTCGGCCACATCTGGTATTGACTTTTCAAGTCAATTTTATGACTTTTCTCTAGAAGTGTCATATATAATGTATGTCTTTATGTAACATGGAAAAGTAAAACGACAATATAAAGTTAATCCTACATATACTAGAATACCTGCTGCAGAAGCATTAAATGGTCCAGGTTAACATACTGTTACAAGGGTAGCATAATCACATTTTTGGTACATTCAGCATACTGTACATACAATGTGCCACTAACTTGTACCAGAACAAATTAACATGCTTTTACTCATTTTTGCATCTATGTCAGATAAATTTGCTAACTACCTTGTCAGAATAACTGTGATTGTCACAGTGGCATTTCTGTGAGTATCACAATTTCTCCCTGCAATTTGCAATTGACAGGTATCATGTCTAGGGATATTTAATGTCTTGTTCATGATGTTATCAAGCTTTTTGCTCTTTGAACAATCATTATGAAACATCTCTGTTCATGATACTATTTATCTGTAGGTTACTAAAACAGCATATATTAACACATGGAAAAGGATGATCTGCTTCATGAGTGTGTTTTGTTTTCTTAACAGTTACTTTGTATGTAAATATTCATTCAAAAAATCGAATGCTTGCCTGTGGACCAACAGAGTTAATGAACAACTCTTCACAGAGTAATCTTTATAAATGGACCAGAGCTAATGGAGAGGAAGTACCAGGTATCTTATATTGTTTATCTGTGGAAAATGCATGCCATTGCAAATATATTTTTGTTATTTATTTTTTTCGTTTACTCTATGTTTTTTTCCTAGTTTCTGACTCAGTGAGTGTTTCGAACAATGCAGAGCTTGTGTTTCACAGGTTCCTTCCAGAATACAGTGGAGAGTATCACTGTAACAGAGTGTACAGTCTTGGAGGTTTCAAACTTCAAAAAAAGTTCAACAGCTTTGTTGTTTATGGTAAGTAGCCTATACACAGATCACTTTTACAGATTATAAAACTAGTCTATCTATCTATCTATCTATCTATCTATCTATCTATCTATCTATCTATCTATCTATCTATCTATCTATCTATCTATCTATCTATCTATCTATCTATCTATCTATCTATCTAAAGGCGAGCCTCAAAAGGGCGACCTCAATTGGGCGCAGCGAATAAAGGTGTGCGTAAATAAAGATCTGCACCTTTGTTGCTCTTCACATATTCCAGAGCCATTTGAACTAAATTATCTACGGACGCCTTTATTCGCCGCGTTCAATTGAGGTCGCCCTTTTGAAGCTCGCCTTTTTGTGCGCGCCCTTATTGAATAGAGCCGTACAAGACAGTATTACTGTCACAGAAAATTAAAGACACACAATACATGGCAGCAGCCCACGAAGAACAGTCAGCTCTGCAAGTAAACATCAACAAAAGAAAGGCTGAAAGAAAGAAAAATACGACCAACAAAAAGAATGAGGTCAAAGTCCCTTGTCATTTAATATAGGCTGTTCCTACTAATGTTTATGCACTACTGTTCTAGCGCCCGTTATTGTAACGGGCTAAATGACTAGTAAATATAATAATAGTTCAATAAATTAAGCTTCATATTATCCAGTTACTGTAAGGGTATGAGGCGGCCCAAGATTAGATTAAATTAGATAAACATTTTTAATCACTAGGGGAAATTTAGAAAAACAAAGACACAGACTCACAGGATAAATAATACAATCAATCAATAGATATATTAGTATATCCAATTAAAGAGTGTAAGTATTTCATGTGGGAATTCAGGAAGAAGCACTGTATAACCTGATAGCAGCAAGCAGAAAATGTCCCCAGAACTGCTTCTTTGCATACCAAGTAGCAATTAGTCTGTAACTAAAAGTGTTCTAAGTACGCTCCTCCCGGAGGGGATGTAGGGGAGCTTTTTCATGATGGCATCCAGAATTTTGGTTCAGCAGTATTACAAAAAGTATAATTCTGGGAATTAATTAAATAACTATTTTATCAGTGACAGTATCTGAAATCATGAAATATTTTAAGAGGGTTGGTCTAGGTTTAATGTAAATGTTATAATCTGATTGAAACTCTAGGTTTTCATGAGCCAAGCTGGAATTTGAATACGTGGCTTGACTTTATTTCTCAAGGCTGTGATCAGACATCTAATACTGCATTAGCACACTCTGTATTAAATAAACTTAAAACACTACTGTCAAGCATTGGATGGGAAATTGATGAAAAAACAACTGCCTGTAGTATAAGCATTAACAACACCTCCAGTCCTAATTTGGGAATTGTTCACATGGAGTTTACTGGTATGTAACCTTTTTGTTTACTTAAGGTTTCTGTATCAAAACTTGAATATTTTATCTGGAATTTTGTTTTATTTGTGTGCATGAATCAATTAGGTAAACAAACACCTGTGTCACTAGTACGCTTTTGGCTTTATTCATGTATATTTTTAACTATTTTTTTCTGTTCTGTATCAGTTTATCCAAACATAACTTGGGAAAATGTGTGTATAGCAGAGAGTACAGATAAGAAAGACTGTGATGAGGTTGCAGAAAAAAGCATGGAAAAGGTAATGTGCAGCCTATCTCTCACACTTTTAAACCTGTCTGTGAAGTCTTGCATGCGCTTCATATAGGTTTAAGCAAGACATTCTGCTTACAAGTCATAAGGAGATTGCTTGTCAGATTACGAATTTAAAATTTTATGTTAGTGTTTTTTACTGTATTTTACAGAGGAGCCATTTTGGCACTAGACAATTAAATAGAAAATTACATTGCATAAATTAACATTAACGACATTTAATAAACAATTCAGCTTTTGTTTAGCCACACTTCACAATATTTAGCCTATATAGGTGTAATAGATCACAGTTAAAACGGAAGTGGAAAGTGGAAGTGAAAGTGTGAACACACATTTTGCTAATAGTCTTAGTGTTGTATTTGTAGTCATTTGTGTCAGTTCTTGCTACTCAGTACATATTTACATCTTTATCATGATTCTAGTTGAAAATAGTGTGGTGCTTAGGTGTCACCCGTTGTATGGCCGTACTCAGATCTCAATCTGGGTGGTTCATCATTTGATGGGTGCGGCAACACACTGTAATCAGCACATGCTCCCAACCTCTGGTTGAAAATGTGGCTCTCTAACACAATTTTTCCACTATCTCCAAATTAGAAACTTGGCTATACGTAATCTGACCAATTTTCTTCACCTCCAACCTATTTTTATTTCAGAAGAAATATTGGTCAGTCTTGAAGACTCAGATAGCATTTCTGTAATGTTTAAAACCATTTTAAAGTCCCTTCCTTTTAAAGATCCCAGAGTACATTGGGAAAAGGATCTCTTTCTCAACATTTCAGGAAAGGAGTGGAAGACCGCCATGCACAAAATTCACTCTAGTTCCATATGTGCAAAACATTCACTTATTCCACTAAAAATATTTTATTGAGCAAATAATATCTAACTTGTTTAAAATTGTTAAAAATGTTTTCAGGGCAAGATCCAACCTGCTAATGTTGCAATCGAGCTCCAGCCTCACTAGGCCACATGTTTTGGGCATGTACCAAATTAACATTATTCTGGGCAAAAACTTTTAAATGCCTTTCAAACAGTCTTGGTGTCACAATCACTTGTGATTAATTAATAGCTGTGTTTGGTGTACTCTCAGATGGTCTTAAAGTGGAGAAGGACAAAGTGTAATTGCCTTTACTTCACTATTATCACGTAGACTTATCTTGCTCAACTGGAAGAAACCTAGTCCACCTCTCAGTGGGTAACTGGTGTTATGTGCTATTTAAATTTGGAAAAAATCTAATTTTCATATATGGGGGAAAACGCAGGCCTTTAGAGTAAACTGATAGACAGCTTGTGATGATGTGTTGTACTCTGCCCAGAGTTATTTTTGCACATTGTTTACCAAGCCTCATGCTGCAGCATATACCTCACACAATCAACAAATCAGATACACAGATACCAATAGTGTGCATATCTCTGGTTTCTAGAAAGAATATCCTTTAAATGTCTGTTGAAAAGTTCAGCAGTAAAAATGTGTATGACAGACTGAACATCAAGCACAAACACCTAAAAACAAACAGGAAACTGTTCTGCCTGTCAGCATGTACAAGCCAGGAAGACCCTCTCCCAAAGATTCATTGCAAAATGTGTTATGCATTTCTGGACTTCCAACTGCTGGATCCTAAAGGTGAGATCATTCTATCCTGTCCCCTCTCCTCTTTTTATATTAATCCTTTTTAAGCCATTTATATCCTCCTCGGGTCCCTTCTACATTTATTCCTGATTTGTTCCTCCAAACAGTGTAGCGGTTCCACTACTGAGAAACTCTAACACACTCTCTTTTTACCTTTAATAGTGACAAGTCAGTTAAAATGACACCTTTTATTGGCTAACTATAAAAGATTACAATATGCAAGCTTTCAAGGCAACTCAGGCCCCATTCTTCAGGCAAGATGTAATACAGAACTTGGAGTTCCTTGTGTTTATGTAGACACCGGGACAGATGCAACATTGGAAAACCTTTAAGTGAGACTTCTTAAATGTAAAAAAATTAATTGACATCTTCAGGCTAAGATTCATTAAATAAGAGAGGAGAACAATGTCTAATCAAGATCTTTGAATAAGATAACTGTCCAACAAAGACTTTTGATGTTTCTGATGAGTTTTTCAATACAATGTGGATCTTTAGTCAGGTTGTCTGGGTCAGTCCGAGAGATGCAAATAATCCTCATATCTGGCCATAAAACTCTTGTCTCTATTCAAATTATGTTACAATGTGTTAAATTTTAGCATGAGTTTAAGTTCCCATTCTTTTCTCTCTTGCTGTGTTCTGAAGTTGCCCATAAGCACTGTGACTTTAAAGTCCTTCTCACAGTGTCCATGGCTGTTGAAGCGAGCTGCTACAGGAACATCTGTGTTGTCATGCTTGATGTAGAACCTGTGTAAATTCATTCTCTGGCGGAGTGTTTGTCCAGTTTCTCCCACATAGAGTGCAGTGTCAGGACATTTCATACAGAGAATGAGGTAGACCAGATTAGATGATCTGCAGGAAAATGAACCCTTTATGCGATTTTCTAGTCAGCAGTGTGGTATAACTATACGGTCTGTATTATAAATGTGAGCACATGTTCTACATCTTTTCTGTAGGCAGGGAGATGTACCATTATCTGTTGGTTCACTTAGGGAGCTTCGGACAATTAGTTGCTGCAGGTTTTGCGGTTGTCTGTATGCCCGGAGGGGAGGTTCTGGAAATACATTTTTTAGTTTTTTGTCATTGTGTAGCATTGGCTGAAGTTCTTTTATAATTTTACAAAGTGCTTCAAGATGTGGGTTATAGGTGACAACAAGGAGGATGCAGTTCTTGTTGTCTTTGTTTTTATATTCCAGAAGGTTGTCTCTGGGTATGGCAGTAGCTCTTCTTATTTGAGTGACTGTTGTTTTGGGGGTATAACCACGTAAAAATTGTTAAAGGATAGAATTTAATCAATACAGTACCTGGTCAGCTATAATGCTTAGGCACACTCCGGTATTCATATGAAACCTGATTTATATTACGAGGCCAAATATCTGCTATAAAATGATTCCATTACACAGCCACCACCAGCCTGTACTGCTGACAAAGAAAAAATGGATCCATAGATTTGTGGTGTTTATGCCAAAATCTAACACTACCATCTGCACATTACAGTCAAAGTTGACAATTAAGAGACCATGCAACATTTATGTAATTTTCATTGTGTGGTTTTCTTATACAGTAGTAGAATTTCTCATGGTCTTCTGCTGCTTTAGCCTCCACTTTCCCATTTGAAACATACCATATAATAATTCTATTTCAGCATAGATAACTGATGTATTTTCTGGTCACACTGCAATTCCATCCATCCATCCATTATCCAACCTGCTGTATCCTAACTACAGGGTCACGGGGGTCTGCTGGAGCCAATCCCAGCCAACACAGGGCGCATGGCAGGAGACAAACCCTGGGCAGGGCGCACACACACACACCCACACACCAAGCACACACTAGGGACAATTTAGAATCCCCAATGCACCTAACCTGCATGTCTTTGGACTGTGGAAGGAAACCGGAGGTAAACCCACGCAGACACGGGGAGAACATGCAAACTCCACGCAGACACTGCAATTCATGACACTTAATCCCTACTAAATATGCAGCTAATTTATTTAATTCTTAAATGTCTCTGTTGTCACATGTGGGAGAATGTTAATAATTTAAGACTATACAGCAATGTCTGTTCCAAGTTTCCATGACTATAAACTTTCATCACATCAATTTAAACATTCAAACACAAAGTAGTATATAAATCAATTAAACCCATTTTCTGGAAAATTAGTCCATTATAGTGCACACTCACATGCATACGAGAACTGGACTAGTTTAGAGTTCCCAATTAAAG
>NC_041402.2:98215590-98230590 GCF_900747795.2 Erpetoichthys calabaricus | reverse complement strand
AGTACTGCTTTAAAATTTTTATTAAGAAGAAAAGTAAACCTTTTTAAACTGAGGGAAAATGAATCAATAATTATTTGTTAAGGATCTCTTTGTATATCACGTTGTCAGGTCGCCCTCTGGTTGTAATATGACCAAGCTGTGTGCTGAGCTTACTCTTGAGCATGCAACGTACAGTTTGCTATGTGAAAATCAGTCTTGCCTCAAATCAATGCCAACCTTTTGTAGGGTCTGTCCCTGAGACTTATAAATTGTCATTGCGAAGCAGAGCCTTAGTGGAAATTGGAGGCGTTTGAATTGAAATGGGAGATCAGAGGGTATAACGGGGATGCGAGGAATAAAAACTCTCTCCCCTGAGCCACCGCCAGTAAAAATAATTGCCTCAATGACGTTCTTTTGCAGACACGTGACCGGAAGTCTCGTGCCGTCAGAAAGTTTCAGTGGCTGTACGCAAATCCACAATCGGTTTCATATTGTTTTCGTACCTTATCAATTGTGTAATGTGTTTTTTGAACAGGTTTGATTCATCGAAGTGATCACTCCTGCTGCGTTCAGTCACTTCACGTGAGCCGCTGTCTTGTGTGATGTTGCGATGTCCATACCTCGTGTCTTTTCATTAAACTTGTATCTCGCGAATATGGCATTGCAAACGGCAGCGGTTCAGTTCACGTGCTTACGTGGGAGGCGTGATGACGCGATATATTTTGATATATATCAAAATACCCGCGCTTCGCAGCGGCGAAGTACTGCTTTAAATTTTTATTAAGAAGAAAAGTAAACCTTTTTAAACTGAGGAAAATGAACCGGTTGTAATATGACCAAGCTGTGTGCTGAGTTTACTCTTGAGCATGAAATCTAACGTGGTTTGTGCCCTTCACAATGAAAACAGTTTGCATTTACTTCTTTAATAGAAGGCGAGCTTTTAAGCCTGAGAAATCACCCCGTAAAGGACACGTTTAATTGCACATGTGTTAATATGTATACTTACACAGTATTAAAAGACACTCAACAATTAACGTTATTTACCTTTGTTCCCGCGTTTGATAAAAGGCGAGCTTTTAAGCCTGAGAAATCACCCCATAAATGCACACGTTTAATTGCACATGTGCTAATATGTATGCTTACACAGTATTAAAAGACACTCAAAAATTAACGTCATTTACCTTCGTTCCCGCGTTTGACTCGTGCTGTAAATCTCTTCCTTGTTTATAGTTCACGTGATTATGTAGGAGGCGTGATGACGCGATACGTGACTCCGCCTCCTCCATTAGAGTATATGAACAAAAAACAGGTTCCAGTTATGACCATTACGCGTAGAATTTCGAAATGAAACCTGCCTAATTTTTGTAAGTAAGCTGTAAGGAATGAGCCTGCCAAATTTCAGCCTTCTACCTACACGGGAAGTTGGAGAATTAGTGATGAGTGAGTCAGTCAGTCGGTCAGTCAGTCAGTGAGTCAGTCAGTGAGGGCTTTACCTTTTATTAGTATAGATATATATATAGATATATATATATATATATATATATATATATATATATATATATATATATATATGGGCGGCACGGTGGCGCAGTGGGTAGTGCTGCTGCCTCGCAGTTGGGAAACCTGGGGACCCGGGTTCACTTCCCGGGTCCTCCCTGCGTGGAGTTTGCATGTTCTCCCCGTGTCTGTGTGGGTTTCCTCCGGGCACTCCGGTTTCCTCCCACAGTCCAAAGACATGCAGGTTAGGTGGATTGGTGATTCTAAATTGGCCCTAGTGTATGCTTGGTGTGTGGGTGTGTTTGTGTGTGTCCTGCGGTGGGTTGGCACCCTGCCCGGGATTGGTTCCTGCCTTGTGCCCTGTGTTGGCTGGGATTGGCTCCAGCAGACCCCCGTGACCCTGTGTTCGGATTCAGCGGGTTGGACAATGGATGGATATATATATATATATTCATTGCATTCGTAGTCTGTGTCACAATCTGATTGTATGGGTGGTTACCTACCAGGTAACACTTGTGGTTGGTCAGCAAGTCAGCTAACATCCGCCACGGTGCCCTCATTTCAGTTGCGAGAAGCAGATCATAGAATGGTTGAAATAGTTTACTGTCAAATAATGCAAAGAGTACGCGACACGTGTTTCGCCCTAATTCTGGGCTCATCAGGCGTACACACTCACTGCACCCCCCTCTCAGGGAATTGAACCTCGGACATCAGCGCCAGAGGCAAAGCCTCTAACGTTGCACCACGGCGTGTGGTTCATTCATTTGACAGCATGTAGATCGGGGTAATTACATTCATTGCATTCATAGTCTGTGTCGTAAGAGGCGTGATGACATGATACGTGACTCCGCCTCCTCCATTACAGTATATTGATAAAAAAGAGGTTCCAGTTATGACCGTTACGCTTTGAAATTCGACATGAAACCTGCCTAACTTTTGTAAGTAAGCTGTAAGGAATGAGCCTGCCAAATTTCAGCCTTCCACCTACACGGGAAGTTGGAGAATTAGTGATGAGTGAGTGAGTGAGTGAGTGAGTGAGTGAGTGAGTGAGTGAGTGAGTGAGTGAGTGAGTGAGTGAGGGCTTTGCCTTTTATTAGTATAGATATATATATATTTATATACTGTATATATATATATATATATATATATATATATATATATATATATATATATATATATATATATATATAGGGTGTCTATAAAGTCCATGTGCATTTTAAAATAGTTGTAACTTTGTAAGTATATGTGATACAAAGAATTCATAAAAGGGATTAGAAAGCTTGATGTATCTAGTTTTTTTTTTTGTCTTTAGAAGTTTTATTTTTGCCATATTTATGGAACTGAAAATCCACATGAGTCTGCTGAACATGAAAGAGATTCTCCCAAAGTTAATGTGCAGTGTGCATTGGAAAAAAAATCGAGCCATAGGGCCATTCTTTTTTGAAGGGCGTGTTGTTAATGGTGATAGCTATTTAGAAATGCTGCAAAATTACTTTATTCCTCAACTTCAACAATTAGGACTGATAGAGAATACAGTTTTTCAACAAGATGGTGCTCTTAGTCACTTTGCTTTGCATGTTAGACAGTTTCTACATGAGAATTTCCCTAACAGATGGATTAGAATAGGTGGATCATTTTCTTGGCCTCCAAGTTCGCCAGATTTGACTCCACTGGATTTCTTTTTATGGGGACTTAGAGATTTAAAACAGCAAGAAATAAAAATCAAAATAATTGGATATTGTAAAGTAAAGAAACTGGATATTAAAGAATAGTGTGTAGAAGGTGGAAAAGACAGAAGGGAAGCAAAATTAACAAAACTAGATTGAAGAAGTGTTCACAAAGGAAGTTTCTAAGCGATGTCAGACAGCTGAATTAGCTAATCTCAAAAACGTCAGAAACTATTAACAAAGATGACATGGATACTTGTGCAGTAGAAGAAACAGCATTCACAATGTTCAGACACATGCATCCTTTCAGTTTCAAACCTGCTGATCCAAATGCAAACTCACTGGGTCAAGATCCTATTCTAAAGTGCAAAAAAATAACCCTGCATCACGCACCCGTCCACTGCAGAGCACACTCCTGCGCATAGCCACACTATTACATACAAGGCCAGTTTAGAATTTAATTTAGCAGGAGCTACTTTTTGGATATGGAAGGAAAACCAGAGTACCCAGAGAAAAGTTCATGCATGCACAGGGAAAAGGTGCAAACCTCACACACACTGGGATTGACTGAGCTGGGATTCTACAGGTGTAGAGATGGCAGCACTCATCACTCTGCCACCATACTTCCCACATATCATATTTTAAGTATAAAATATTTATTACACCTAGGAGAGAGAGGGAGAGAGAGATGGAGTAAAGATAGACAGTCATGAAGAAGTAAGAACACCTTTTTCTATGGTTTTACATATCAAAGCATACTGTCAGTACTAGTCATCTAGGTCTCACTAATTCAAAAATATCATAAAACTAACCTCAAAAAACAAATACTACCTAATAAAGTTTATCATAATATAACTTTTTCAGACCAGTTTAATCTAATTCTGGGTCATGGAGGGCTAGAGACTCTGTCGAAAGCTCCAGATGACACAACAGTCCATTGTAGGGCCCATTAATGCACACAACAACACTCACATTCATACAGAAGCCAGTCTGGAATCACAAATTAAGCTATAGTAGTATGTGTGTTTTTGGAATGTGACAGGAAAGTGTATCATGTGGAGAAAAACACACAGACAAGGCAAGAACATGCAAATTCCACATGGACAGGATCTATGCATGGGATTTGACCCCAGGATTTGAATCAGTGGGGCAGCCCTGTTACCACTGCCATGAAAGTGAACAATAAGCCAACATGCAAAAGCCATGTGTGAAAATACATTAACACTCTTTCAGTTATGAAGGTAACTAGTGCCAGGTTCTGTTAATATAGTGTATTTTATTAGTTTCTGATTATGGATTTATAGGTATATAGATTTATAAGGTCATTATTTTCATGGGGAGTAGGAAGTAATTATAAGTTATGTCCTTTTATGCCCAGAACTAAAAGAAGGTGCAATTACTTTTTCACTTTTTCAAACAACTTCATCTGAAAAAAATGGCACACCTAGAATGTATGAGTTAGAAAACATCAGGATTGATGAAAAAGGGTGACAGTGACAGTAAGGCAGACTGAGTAGATGATACCCTGGCCAAATATAAAAGATGCTTAGGGAAAAAGTTAGAAATAAGTGAGCAGATCGATGAATAGAAACATAGGAAAAACAATAACTTCACAAAGTCAACTATAGTGGAAATTAAGAAGGAAGTAAATATAATGGAATGCGCAGGTTGTTTGAGATGATTGCTTGATTTTATATGAAGCAAATATAAAAGCGTGTTATAAGAAAAGCTAAAGTGCTACTGGAATAATTGAAAAAAATGCCTAAAATAAGAATTTGTATAAAATAAGACTAGAGTGAGATGAGGTATTTTTTAATACTTTGTTTAAAATAAAAATTATATTCAATTGACTAAAATGATAGAAGAAACTTACAAATGAAATAAATTAGGGGTGCTCTTGAGACATGTAACAGATAGTAGTAATGAACATAAATTAAAGAGAAAGAGAGCCAAAAAAAACTGATGCAGTGTCAGACAAAGCTGCTAGCTTTCACTTTTATTACTTTTGATTTAATAAAATGAACTAGTCAGTCTGCTTCAGACTCTGTTGTCCACTGTTATGTGCTTATCAATTTAATTCTAGTACTCAAAAAGTCAACCAAAGATCATTTTTTATCCCTTTCATCCTGTTGTAGGTCATGGGAAACTGGAGTCTATCTCATTATGATCAAATATAAGGCAGGAGCCTTTAATATATACAAAATAAATGCAAAGGTCATTGCTAATTTTGAAAATATGTAGCTCATTAATTACTTGTATGCCTTTATTCCATATTACAAAAACAAACATTGTCAGTTTAATGAATGTCTGAATTCTTACTGTACATGACAATATGTGACTTTTTCACATTACTATGTATAAAACATAGAAAGGTAATCATCTATCCTTAAAAGCCATATCTGTTACAACATTATGCTATTTTTAGGAGAGGACATTTTTGTGTTATGATTACAGCATTTACTTAGAAACTTCACAAGTGTCATTTCAGTCTAATTTTATAACCAAATTCTTTTTACCAGAGGACATTATTTCAAACATGTAGCAAAGTTTCCATACACACCCATAAATGAGAACCCAGAGACCTATTGCTAAACTTTTCTGTTGGCTTTGACTGTGCTGTTTACATAAATTGACCCTCTAGAAACTTATTTTCTAAATTGAAATTGCAAAAAGTGTCAGTTAAGGCCAAACTATAAATACAGAATCAATAAAGTAAACTTAACTGGAAAGGTTTAGTGCACTTTAAACATGACCAGCTTTTTCACACATACAAGTGTCTATTCAGCAAAGTAAAGTTTGGAAAATGTTTATATTGTGTGTTCTTCTGTGACATTACATCAAGGTGCAACTCAGGCGTGAAGAGTATTTAGTTTATGAAACTAAAGGCTGCAGCTGTGGAGTGCATTAGCCTATCCTAGAAGAATCAAACATAAAATCTAAACCAACTCTGGATACGGTACCATTCCATCACAAAGCCTATTTCTGCACACACATACACACACACACACACACACACACACACACACACACACACACACACACACACACACACACACACACACACACACATATTAACACTCACACAGGGAAATTTATAAACTATAACTAATCTAAAACAAACATATTTATAGATGTAGGAGGAATGTACAAACTTCACAAAGACAACAAACAAGTTCAAGATTTGTATGCATCCATAAGGCAGCATCCATAAGGCAGCATGACTAATCACTGTTCTGTGTAATGCTTAGTTTATGTGTTTCATATTTTCATGATTAATCCTTGATAAATTATTAGTTACCATTAGTTACTCTGGCCAAGAAACAGACCATCACCAGTCTTAATAACTACAGGCCAGTCGCACTGACCCCTGTGGTTATGAAGTGCTTTGAGAAGCTCATCAGGAACCATATCATGTCATTCATTCCTCCCATGCTTGATCCGCACCCGTTTGCCTACAGAGCAAACAGGTCTATGGAGAACGCTGTGGCCACTGTTCTACATGCTGTTCTGTCCCATCTGGAGCAGCAGGGGAGCTACGCACGGCTGCTCTTCATGGACTTTAGCTCTGCCTTTAATACCATCTTACCCCACAGACTTGTGACCAAACTGTCAGACATAGGACTTCCACACTCCACTTGCCTTTGGATCAAGGACCTCCTGAGTGATCACACACAGAGGGTTAGAGTGGGCCCCTACTTCTCCACACCCATCAGCCTCAGCACAGGCTCCCCACAGGGCTGTGTGCTGAGCCCCCTGCTCTATACCCTCTACACCCATGATTGCATTCCTGCCCACTACAGTAACACCATTGTTAAGTTCGCTGACGATACAATGGTAGTAGGGCTCATCTCTGGGGAGGATGAGTCCACCTACAGGGATGAGGTGAAGTGGCTGGAAACGTGGTGTAGGAATAAAAACTTGCTCCTAAATATAGCCAAGACCAAGGAGCTCATCATGGACTTCAGGAAGAAGGCAGACAACATCCAGCCACTCACCATCAACGGGGACTGTGTGGAGAGGGTCTCAGTTTTCCGCTTCTTGGGAGTCACCATTAGGGAGGATTTGACCTGGGGAACACATACTGCTGAGGTAGTGAAGAAGGCCCAAAAGAGACTCTACTTCCTGAGGGTGCTCAAGAAGAACAAAATCCCTGAGAAACTGCTGGTGTCCTTTTACCGCTGCACAGTAGAGAGCATCCTGGTCTACTGTCTCTGTGCGTGGTTCTCCAGCTGCACAGTAGCACAGAAGAAAGAGCTCCACAGGGTCATTAAGGTCGCTCAGCGGATAGTCGGCTGTCCTCTCCCCTCACTAGAAGAAACAGTTTCTATCCTTCAGCAATCACCATGCTGAATGCTGCCAAGTGGTCAATCTGGCCTAGTGCATCTTCATGTTTACAATACAATACACTCTCATGTTTACAATACAGCTCTAAGTTAACATTGGATAATGGACAAGTGCAATATAATGTATGTATGAGTGGAAAACATTGTTCGGCTGTTATGGACTATTTTGGTACTTATTTTATTCCCTTTTTATTTTAGTTTTAACTTGAGTAACCCATCCATCCATCCATTTTCCAACCCGCTGAATCCGAACACAGGGTCACGGGGGTCTGCTAGAGCCAATCCCAGCCAACACAGGGCACAAGGCAGGAAACAATCCTGGGCAGGGTGCCAACCCACCGCAGGACACACACAAACACACCCACACACCAAGCACACACTAGGGCCAATTTAGAATCGCCAATCCACCTAACCTGCATGTCTTTGGACTGTGGGAGGAAACCGGAGCGCCCGGAGGAAACCCACGTAGACACGGGGAGAACATGCAAACTCCACGCAGAGAGGACCCGGGAATCGAACCCAAGTCCCCAGATCTCCCAACTGCGAGGCAGCAGCGCTACCCACTGCGCCACCGTGCCGCCCAACTTGAGTAACTGTGTTTTTTATTTTATTTTTTTTTTTTGCACTGGAAAATTGCACCTAAAATTTTGTTTTACAATGTCTCATTGCTACAATGACAATAAAGATTTTGATTTGATTTGATTTGATTTGATATATATCAGTGTTTCCCAAACTCGGTCCTGGGGACCCCCTGTGGCTGCAGGTTTTTGTTCCAACCAGCTTTTGTTTTTAATTTGACTCCTGGGCTAATTAAGTGATGTGTTATTTCCCAAGTTCTGTGTTTTGGGAACAATATAGAAATTAGAAAAATAAGTTTGGTAAACAAAACAAAACAAAATATATTAAAATGTACCACGCAGTTATATAGGAATAATGTATCTTTTTCTTTTTAACAATATTTTCATCTTGATTTTCATTCTACTTTTCAAGGTGTTCTAATTGTTTAATTAATCCATTATTTACTAATCAGTGGGTCTAACGGAGTAGCAGTGTTTGATTATTCAGTATTGTTTGCCTATGTGTCTGCTCTGCTCGTTTTTAATTGTCAGATACAATGAAGGGGTAAAACTGCACAGAGAAAGGGCAAAATATAATGAAATCAATAAAAGAGAGTTAAGCATTTAAATCTATAGAAAAAGCAGAAATATTTCTAAATGTCTTATAAATGTAAAAATCATGTGACTGTGCTTTTCTGAATGTAGAATAAGAGAAAAAAAAAACCCAGCTAATTAAATGAGATCTGTGCTATCAGGTGTTGTCACTGATTAGGAATATGGGTGGAACAAAAACCTGCAGCCTCAGGGGGTCACCAGGACCGAGTTTAGGAAACACTGATATATATATACACTAGGGGGGGCCAAACCCCCTGGCGCCTTTGGCACCCAACCCCCAATTGCGGCCAGAATATTAGTACAATCTGTAAATGTACAAAAGAAAAATGATTATTTATTGGAGTCAAAATCACAAAGTTGTATAAATATGTAAAAGAAAAATTAATTATTATTTAACAGAGTAAAAATCATGAAATGAGAATAAAATATTCACTCTCTAAATTGAGGTCCACTATGCTCGATGAGCATTTATAAGAGACTAAATAAACAATCTATATTGTTTCTAACTGACATTGTTATAGATAAAAAAAACTTTTTTAAAAAAAATTACTTATTTAAATAACAGGAAAAATCATGTGAAAACTAAAGTGGTATGCAATGGGTCATCATAACTCGACCTTCAGCAAACTAAATCACCTGAATACAAACATTGGGTTATGAACAGATCATTTTTTTTAATAGTTTATTCCTGTGAAAGAAAGTTTACTCGATCAAAAATAATGTAATTTATTGAATTAAATTATTAAAATAAATTATTGAAATAATAATGATTTATTGAAATTCAAAACCATGACTTTCTTGATATTAAAAACCACGACTTTCTTGATATTTTAGTTTATAATTTAAAAACGGAATTAGAATCTGAAAATCTGACATTTTAAAGTTCGATAAATTCTGAAAAGAATGATACCCAACATATATATGTAGGTTTTAAAATAAACCTGATTTAAAGCGTGTCAAAAAACGTGACATAAAATTGTTGTATTTTTAGGTTTAGAATTTTATATATATAGAGTATATATATATATATATATATATATATATATATATATATATATATATATATATATATTGTGACAGATAGGGGGCGCTATTGCTCCCTTGAACCCTCAGATCAGATGCCAGACACCAGATAAAAGTCCAATAATTAAATTTATTCGGACAATAATGTGCACCAAGCACCCTCCACTCCACAATACTCATAAATAATACAATAATCACAATCAATAATCAGTCCTTCACTCCCAGACGTGTTGTCACCCTTCCTCCCAACTCAGCTCAACACTCTGGTGTTTCCCATAGTCTTTTATAGTCCTTGAGCTGGAAGTGCTTCTGATCCCTCAGTCCATGTGACTTCCTAGCACTTCCATGTCAGATCAAAACTCTTCTTTTTCTTTATCCCAGAAGTACATCATTTCTTCCGCTCCCATGACAAGTACAGTACTTCCGGGTTATAGGGAAAGTAGCAGTCCCTGCTCCTCCCTGCAGCGTCCCCTGGAGGCCCCCATGGTATCCAGCAGAGCTGTGATGTAAAACTCCACTGTCCGTGATGCCCTGCTTGAACTCGGGGCACCTCCATGTTGCAAGAAGGGCTCCACCTGGCGGCCTGGGGGTCTTGGCCAGGATTAAGGCATAAAAAATGCCATATCCCACAATATATATATATATATATATATATATATATATATATATATATATATATATATATATATATATATATATACTGCGGTGGGTTGGCACCCTGCCCAGGATTGGTTCCCTGCCTTGTGCCCTGTGTTGGCTGGGATTGGCTCCAGCAGACCCCCGTGACCCTGTGTTCGGATTCAGCGGGTTGGAAAATGGATGGATGGATATATATATATATGTATATATATATATATATATATATATATATATATATATATATATATATATATATATATATATATATATACGTGTGTGTGAGTGTGCGTGTGTGTGCGTGTGTGTGTGTGTGTGCGTGCGTGTTTGTGTGTACGGTATATATACACTACTAGTGAAAAGTTTTACAGCAACTCAGTTTTTCTTCAGATTTAATCAGCTGTTATGCAATGATTGACCTAAAATGGTAAAAAGGTAAGCAGCAAACTGCCAGAGGTTTAAATTTAAAGTTTAGGTTAGCAAAAACTGAAAAAAGGCAATATCAGAATATTACAAATGGGCATTCTTCAGGGAACAACCAATGGGTTACAATCTACATAAGTTCTTCAGCAATAAAAGTAAATTAAGCCTTGAAAGTTGAAGCAAACAATTTGCACGTGTCCCAACTTCTATTGAATACTTAAAAACCCTCTGTATGTCTTAAAGCACAGTTGGAATAGACTGTGTTACTGCACCCTCTGCAGTACTAGTTGGACATGACACTTTGATATTTTTTTGCAATTTCCCTAAATAAAAGGCCTGCACTTCTAAGGGTAATAATGCTTTGTCTCATTTCATTTATTAATTGCAGTTTTCTTGCCATTATCACTGGAATATTAAGTAGTACTTCACAGGCCAGTCAACTACATGCACTCCATTTCTACAAAGCCCTGCTATTGTAGTCCATGTAGAATGTGGTCTGGCATTGTCCAGCTGAAATAAGCATGGATGTCCTGGGAAGAGATGTTGTCTTGATGGCAACATATGTCTTACTATTATGTTAAAAAAGTTTTCCATCATGTCCGTGTTATTCAGCTTTGATCACTCCCATCCATGCCAATTACCCAATCATTACTCTTACTGCACACATCTTCTCTCCGTACCACCCCATGACACTCATGCAGTCGGTTATAATGGCAAGGCAGAAAAGCAAATTATCTATTGAAGAGTATTGACTTTTCAATCGCCATAGAAAAAGGGCGGCAAGAACTAATAATGAACGTTGGAAAAAAAGAAAATGACAAAAAAGAGCTGTATATAAAAATCAAGAATAAAGAGAATCGTCCAATAAATGAAAAAGAGAAAAATATCCCAAACAATATTTGAACTGAAATGCGAAAAGCATCATTTATAGAATGTAAGTTAGAGGATAAAGTAATTCCTAATATTCTAACAGTCTGGAAAAGAAATTACCACCAAGGCAGTGTGTCCTAAAAAGCCACGCAAATGGGGTTGCTTAGAGTGCTGTGGAGAGGGGTGAGCAGAGGAGCCACATCTGCCACACTTAAATAAAGCAGCCACTGGGATGATGGGGGGCGGGGGGGGCAGGGGGAAGTTCTTAAGGAAGTTCTGTTTTTTTTGCAAAAAAAAATGAGATACGGAGGGGGTTAAAAACAATTTGAGAGGTGACATGTGGTTGTTCTTCATTTGTTTTTTTGGGCACTGTTTTTTTTTTTTTCTGAGGTTCCATTGTCCAGTTAAGGCAGATGAGTAATAAAACCTTTGTTTTGGACTGCTACAACCACTTGTCTGTGTGGTTTATTTCTCCTGCCTGGAAAGGGACATTAAAATGTTGTTTTTGACGAGGCTTTAATGTAATTTAAATTTTTATTTACTTTTTATTACATTGTATTACATTTTACTTTTTAACTTCTACTTTTGCTTTTTTACTTTTACAATTTACTGCACTTTATTATTTAATATGTAAGTTGGGTCTTAATTTACTTCCAGGCTGGATTGCATTCTGTGTGAAATTAGGATGTTATAATAATGTTTTCTTTCAAAAATGGTTTTTATCCATTTCCTAAACACATTCTTCTATGTTGACTGTCAACTTTACATCCCTAGTATAAGTGTGTGAAGCTTTTTATAAGTGTGCAGAGCAATACACTGATATCTCATACATGCTTAGTTCCAGACTGACATCTTTATGGAAAGGATGTGCTCTGGCATCCACTGCCCTTCTATTCTATTAAGTAGATTTATTAACAAATGGATGCATCATGAATTTCTGAAGATGGATTGAAGCAGAGCAAAGCAGGTTGTGTTAAGGTTAATTAGAAATAGTGATTTTATTGACAGTGTGTTGTGAATGTTTGTAAATGTTATTAAAAGTCAGTTTCAGCCAAAATGAAGATAATGCCCCTCCTCCTAAAAAATATTTGACAGCATGAAGAAAATTTAAAGTGAAGTATTTAGCACTTTCTGAATGAGATCATACAATGCTCATCATTTCATTTGCAGTAAACTATTCATGGGATTCAATAGGCTTCTGCAGTTAAAGTAAGCACAGTAAAAATGTGCACTGCTGGAATAATTAAAACTAGCCAACCTGCGGCGTAGCATACGCCGCATAATTATGTATTGATAGGTGAACACTTCCTGAAAGACACAGTTGTCCAAATGGGGTTGGTTTTGAGGATACGACTGTAGGTGAATGAAAAGATGTAACTCTGGAGAGGGCAACATACAATACAGCATTTTACACGCTGCATACATCGATTCACATCGAAGTACAGACACTGCTAAGACCATGGAATACCCCTCGCAAACTGTTTTACATGCTGCATACAGCGATTCACATCCATGACTATTATGATTCTTCTTAGATGGTGCTGTCGCATCCACCTTCGCTCTCGAAGCATACACACTGCCTGGTCATGTGCCCGCTCGCAAAAGCAACTAACAGAGACCCGCCCACCAACTGTAACTATATACATCGGACTTCCAATACAACTCGGAGTCCTGCCACGTGCAAAAGTTCTCTGATGACACTGCTATCGTGGGCTGCATCAGGAGTGGGCAGGAGGAGGAGTATAGGGACCTAATCAAGGACTTTGTTAAATGGTGCGACTCAAACCACCTACACCTGAACACCAGCAAACCCAAGGAACTGGTGATGGATTTTAGGAGGCCCAGACCCCTCATGGACCCCGTGATCATCAGAGATGACTGTGTGCAGATGGTGCAGACCTATAAATATCTGGGAGTGCAGCTGGATGATAAATTAGACTGGACTGCCAATACTGATGCTCTGTGCAAGAAAGGACAGAGCCGGTTATACTTCCTTAGAAGGCTGGCATCCTTCAACATCTGCAATAAGATGCTGCAGATGTTCTATCAGACATTTGTGGCGAGTGCCCTCTTCTACGCGGTGGTGTGCTGGGGAGGCAGCATTAAGAAGAAAGACGCCTCACGCCTGGACAAACTGGTGAGGAAGGCAGGCTCTGTTGTTGGCATGGAGCTGGACAGTTTAACATCTGTGGCAGAGCGACGGGCGCTGAGCAGGCTCCTGTCAATTATGGAGAATCCACTGCATCCACTGAACAGGATCATCTCCAGACAGAAGAGCAGCTTCAGCAAGAGACTGCTGTCACTGTCCTGCTCCACTGACAGACTGAGGAGATCGTTCCTCCCCCACACTATGCAACTCTTCAGTTCCACCTGGGGGGGGGGGGGGTAAACGTTAACATTATACAAAGTTACTGTCTGTTATACCTGCATTTTTATCAATCTTTAATTTAATATTGTTTATTGTATCGGTATGCTGCTGCTGGAGAATGTGAATTTCCCCTTGGGATTAATAAAGTATCTATCTATCTGTCTGTGTGTGTGCCTCTGTCTCTCTCTGGCTCTGCCTGTGTGTGTGCGTGGCTCTCTCTCGGGCTGCCTGTGTGCCTCTGTCTCTCTGCGTCTGTCTCTCTCTGGCGCTGCCTGTGTGTGTTCTGCGTCTGTCTCTCTCTGGCGCTGCCTGTGTGTGTGTGCGCGGCTCTCTCTCTCACTGCCTGCCTGTGTGCCTCTGTCTCTCTCTGGCTCTGCCCGTGTGTGTGTGCGGCTCTCTCTCGGGCTGCCTGTGTGCCTCTGTCTCTCTCTGGCGCTGCCTGTGTGTGTTCTGCGTCTGTCTCTCTCTGGCGCTGCCTGTGTGTGTGTGCGCGGCTCTCTCTCTCACTGCCTGCCTGTGTGCCTCTGTCTCTCTCTGGCTCTGCCTGTGTGTGTGCGTGGCTCTCTCTCTCATTGCCTGCCTGTGTGCCTCTGTCTCTCTCTGGCTCTGCCCGTGTGTGTGTGTGGCTCTCTCTCGGGCTGCCTGTGTGCCTCTGTCTCTCTCTGGCGCTGCCTGTGTGTGTGCCTCTGTCTCTCTCTCATGCTGCCTCTGTGTGAACCGAGGTTCGACTGAGGTTGACTAATGAAAAGTCAATGTGGCTCAGAGATGCATGTGACCTCTAGCCCAGACAAACATAAATGACAGCGTTTTTTCCCAGTCGTCGTGTCCGAGTTGGTGGGCATGGCTCTGCGAGTTGTCGTCGTATCCAATCTTAGAGTTGGTGGGCGTGGCTCCTTCCTGTGTGTGCCATGGGTGGCTTACTTGTCGGCGTCTTAGTGAATCCACGCCCCTTCCGGCGTGCTTTCCATGGGTGGCTACTTGTCTCCCGGCTTAGTGAATTATATATATAGACTAGCAAAATA